>NC_030686.2:44617960-44917960 GCF_000004195.4 Xenopus tropicalis
GTAATTATATCGCGGAGCGTTGCCTGCGCCAACCTTCGCTGAAAGACGAGGTGCTGTGCCAAGTAGCGAGCCTGACAATACAGAACACCAATGAGGAGCAGTGCCAGCGGGCATGGCTGCTCCTTAGCATCCTGCTCAGCTGCCTCACACCCTCCCCCACCCTGGAGAAGCCCCTTCTCAAGTAAGTATGAGACAGTGCCCTTGGGGGTCCCTACTAGGACAATGGAGACCAATGGAGAAAACTTATGTTTCTTTGCAGATATGTCTCAGACCAAGGGCCGGAAGGCTACAAAGCCATGTGCCAGCACAAGATTCTGCGAGGCGGCTCCCAGGGCCAGAAAACCCTGGAAAACCTGCGTTCCCATGCCCCCACCCTGATGGAATGGACAGCCAGCGAAAGGAGGGGGAAGATGGTCTTAGATTTGAACACCTACAATGGTGAGACGGCAAGTAAACACCGACGCTCTGCCATTTCTATGTCAGGAATTCCATGAACACCATCAACTGTCTAACCCGCCCATTGCCCCACCCCTTACACCATAGCCCCACCCCTAAACGATGTCACCGCACTCCACCCCCTGACCAGAATGCTCACTTGGCGATGTAGCCAAGCGAGCGGATCTTCTCCCGATATCCCCCACCTACGGGTGGGCGATATCAGGAAAATGTAGGCTAATTGGGGCCAAACGATCAAATTATAACGGGAGCAATGGGGCAGTTGGTTCGGGGACTGCATCAACGAGCCGATGGGGTCCCAGATCCGACTAAATCTTTTAACCTGCTCGATCGATATGTGGCTGATTTCAGGCCAGATATCGGTCGGGCAGGCCCGTCGGTAGTGCCCATACACGGGCCGATTAGCTGCTGAATCTGTCTAAGGGACCCATATCGGCAGCTACAATCGGCCCGTGTATGGGGACCTTTAGTCACAGGAAAAGGTGGTGAACTCCTCTTCATTCTGTTTCCTTCCTGCCTCACATTTGGCCTACCCAATACACACCCCACAACACATTCCTTCCATCCTGTAGCAGCACAGACACGCACTGGGTGGTAGTCGCACAATAAAGAACCAGATTCAGCGAGACACAAGCATGTCGTACCTGGGAACATGTAACAAAACATTCCTAAACCAAATATCGAGCTGCCATAATATTTTTATAGAGGGATGGAAAACTATAAGTTAATATAAATACCCTGAATCCATGTGTCCCAGGTTTGGTGACATTTCTCTCTGGCACCGCTGCCCGGGTACAGGGGCTTCAGGAACCACGAGACCATCTACTGCTTATACTTCTCTACTAAGGTCCAGAATATAGATACATACAATATTAGCAGTGAAATATGCAGACACTTAATGGTTCTAAATCCAAAAAGTTGAATCCCAGTGCCACATGGTCCCCATGCTCCCCCCTCCTTAGACATTTCCCACCATTGGGTGCTTCATCACAGGGGTATAATGAAAGGGACTGTTTATCATGTTAAGACATGACTGGGTTGTAGGGGAAGCTGGACCCTTTGTCTTCTTGGCAAGGAACAGAACAGTACAAACTACTATAGTATCTACTAGGCCTTAGAATGACTTAGGGGTCCATCACTGTTTTACTAGGCATATTAGAATGACTTAGGGGTCCATCACTGTTTTACTAGGCATATTAGAATGACTTAGGGGTCCATCACTGTTTTACTAGGCATATTAGAATGACTTAGGGGTCCATCACTGTTTTACTAGGCATATTAGAATGACTTAGGGGTTCATCACTGTTTTACTAGGCATATTAGAATGACTTAGGGGTCCATCACTGTTTTACTAGGCATAGTAGAATGACTTAGGGGTCCATCACTGTTTTACTAGGCATAGTAGAATGACTTAGGGGTCCATCACTGTTTTACTAGGCATATTAGAATGACTTAGGGGTCCATCACTGTTTTACCAGGCGTAGTAGAATGATTTAGGGGGTCCATCACTGTTTTACTAGGCATAGTAGAATGACTTAGGGGGTCCATCACTGTTTTACTAGGCATAGTAGAATGACTTTGGGTCTATCACTATACTGCTAGGCATAGTAGAATGACTTAGGGGTCCATCACTGTTTTACTAGGCATAGTAGAATGACTTAGGGGGTCCATCACTGTTTTACTAGGCATAGTAGAATGACTTAGGGGGTCCATCACTGTTTTACTAGGCATATTACAATGACTTAGGGGTCCATCACTGTTTTACTAGGCATAGTAGAATGACTTTGGGTCTATCACTATAGTGCTAGGCATAGTAGAATGACTTAGGGGTCCATCACTATACTGCTAGGCATAGTAGAATGACTTTGGGTCCATCACTGTTTTACTAGGCATAGTAGAATGACTTTGGGTCCATCACTATACTACTAGGCATAGTAGAATGACTTTGGGTCCATCACTATACTGCTAGGCATAGTAGAATAATCTTGGGGTCCATCACTCATGAAATCTAATGACTTAACTTCAAGGACATAACATACCATAGTAATTATTTAATTTACCAAATTGTGCCATTCCCTCTCGTTATGTTCTCTTCCTTCATACCCCGCCCTCTCTCCTCTTTCTTTATACTTGTACTTCCCACCCATGGGTGCTAATCTGCATTATCCCACCTGTTTATGGTTCCCAGATGACAGATACACAACAGAAGTTGATTCTTGGACAACTGGAGAGCAGATTGCTGGTTGGCTGCTGCAGTCTAGGTGAGTATGGCAGTGAGATATTACTGGATATGAAGGGCCATCCCTGCCATTGTTTACATTTCAGTGGTTCTATAAAATAACCCCCAGAATTCCCCTGCAGCTCAATACCGAGAGGGGATGTTGCTGATAGAAATGTGAGGGTCTTAAATTGAATTCCCTGCTGTATGTAGGTATGATACTGTCATCAACGTATTGGCCCATGTAGGATCCCCTTCCACCAGCCTGTCCAACTGATACCAACTGATATCTGGTGATGCCCAACCCATTGGGCCATATTGGCTGATCCTATCATTAGCTTAGGAGCTAGCAATCAGACCCTTACCCACACCGAGAGGGCTGAATCAACAGGTCCATGTGGTCCTCTCCCAACATGGCTGCATAGGCCCTTATTAGGATTTAGTCACTGACCCCTGGGCCAAAGAAAGGATCAGCCCAAAATGTCCCCCCACATTAACGGCCAAATCTGAGTCCATTTATGTATGACCACCATTTGTGTGGGAGTCACTGGCTGCAAATAATCAGGGTGATATCAATAAATATTGGGCCCAACACTACTAAACTAGCAGGGACCACTCAAGTATTATCCCATTGGTCATCTGGGTCCCCAGCACAGTGGGCTCTGCAAAAAAATAGAATGGGGAGCAATTAAAAAAGAAATGCCCCCCCATATACATGACTATGCCCTGATCTGCCACGGCCACACCCCATAACACCCTAATCCTTACTATCTGATGAAATCCCACCTCCTGGTCTATTGAGGCCCGCTCTACCATGGAGACCCTGACTGGAGTACCCTCTGCCCCTGTACGTAATAAATAATGAAATAATATTTCTAATAGTCACCTTTCTTCCCCTGTCTCTAGGGGGGTGGGGGAAATGCCCAGAGGATGGGCGGTATCAATCCTAGATGGAGATCAATATTTGGATCTGTCTGGAGGTGACTTCATACTGGATGTTATTGCTGAAGTAGAAGATGGAGTCCCGCCTAACCCGGAGGCAACAGGCTTTCCGTTTGGAGATAGCGGTATTCCAGAGCCCCCTCCTGATTTCGCTCCTCAGTTCCCATTTGAGAATCCAGGTTTCCCGCCTCCTGGGCTGCCACCTGCCCCTCCACCAGCTCCTCCTCCTCCTCCGGCCCCTCCTCCATTGAACATGTGAGTAATGATGTCTTTATGTTTTATATGTCTTTATAGAGCTGCTTGTGTTTTTACTATATACTGAAGCTGTAGGTTAATTCACTGAGGGTTGTACTTGCCTTAGTTGATATTATGGTTCTGGATCATTCAGAGAATAAAGCCCGGAAGTGTGTTGCCTCTGCCCTGCCCTCCCTCCTTCTGCCAGTCCATGGTTCCTTGGTATCTTCTAAAACACTGATCCCCAACCAGTGGCACCACTCTTGCTCTCAGTGGCCTCAAAGTAGGTGCCTTTTTTCCACTTTTGGAGGCAAGTTTTGGAAGCACAGACGCACAGTTTTACTCCAATCACAGCCCTTATTTGGCACCCAAAATAATTTTTTAATGCTTGTGTGGCTCCCCAATACTTTCTACATTTGAGTGTAGCTCGTGACTAAAGGTGGCCATGCACGCTGAGATCCGATCACTTGGGGAGGTCGCCAAGCGAGCGGATCTTCTCCCGATATCCCCGCCTCTGGGTATAGGCGCAGTCAGATCAGGGACTGCATCAACGAGTCGATGCGGTCCCCAATCCGACTAAATTTTTAAACCTGCCTGATCGATATATAAGCGATTTCAGACCAGATATCGGTCAGGCAGGCCCGTCACTAGTGCCCATACACGGGCCAATAAGCTGCCGAATTGGTATAAGGACCAATATCAGCAGCTAGAATCGGCCCGTGTATGGGGACCTTAAGAAAGGTTGGCGATCCTTGATCTAGATTGAAGATACAGCTCCAGTTGTAGATGGTAAGTGAGGCACCTATCTATGGGGATTATCACCTGAAGGCCAAGCACAGAGCAGCTAGAACAGATAGGGGTGGTAACAGTGCTGAGGTGCAAACAAGGTGTCATTGGATACCCCTCAAGCTGGTCAGTGAGGCATCTATCTATAGGGATCATCTGAAGGTATAGTAGTGACTATAGATGAAGGTGGTGTCAGTTTTGAGGTGCAGACACGGCACCATTGACGCCAGTAGGACTAGGTGAGTGAGGTTAACAAGGCCACATTTTGCATTTTGAAGTTTCAGTGGCTTATTAACCTAAATGCATGCCATATGTATGCAATCCTATCCCTTCTGGACTACTGTAAACTCTGTTTAATTTATTATTTGTAACCTCTACAAACAGTCCAGCAGGATTACCTCATATCCCCCAAAATTTCTACTGGCTTGTTCTTGATTGTCTCCATCATTATTCACAGTATCTAAAAAAAGGCCTTTTTATACCCAAAGCAATCTACTCGGCTAGACCTTCAAGCATCTCATCATTTAGATGTCTCTGTGCTCCTGGGTGTCAATTTTTCCTTGTCTTTCAGCACCACAACCCCCCACAATTCCACCACATCATGTGTTGGACCACAATGGGGTGTAGTTAGGTTGGACCTGGGGTCTGGCCAAATTGTTACCTGGGAATGTTGGGACCGGAAAGATGGTTTCTGGGCTGAGGCGCCATATAAATAGAAATATATACACGTACAGGGGAACTTTCACTATGCTGAAGGCTGCAGTAATCTAGTGAACAAAGCAATAAATGTTTATGGTTTGTTAAATATTTACCTCTCTGCGTTTCCTCTTTCCAACCTGGTATTCACAGTTCCCTGTTGAGTTATATGTTCTACTATCATCGGTTCTATGTCTAGATTAGATCTGAGATGAAATGATTTGTGTTTAAATACTGATTTATGTAAATTACTGGCTCCACATGGGGGCCCGAGCCTTCCTGCAAGGCCAGGGGCCCCTATTCCAACCCTGGCTTGGGCGTATACCTTCCATGGGAGATGCCATCAAGTCCAAGTGTGTCTAGGGGCCCCTATTCCAACCCTGGCTTGGGCGTATACCTTCCATGGGAGATGCCATCAAGTCCAAGTGTGTCTAGGGGCCCCTATTCCAACCCTGGCTTGTTTGTATACCTTCCATGGGAGATGCCATCAAGTCCAAGTGTGTCTAGGGGCCCCTATTCCAACCCTGGCTTGGGCGTATACCTTCCATGGGAGATGCCATCAAGTCCAAGTGTGTCTAGGGGCCCCTATTCCAACCCTGGCTTGGGCGTATACCTTCCATGGGAGATGCCATCAAGTCCAAGTGTGTCTAGGGGCCCCTATTCCAACCCTGGCTTGGGTGTATACCTTCCATGGGAGATGCCATCAAGTCCAAGTGTGTCTAGGGGCCCCTATTCCAACCCTGGCTTGGGCGTATACCTTCCATGGGAGATGCCATCAAGTCCAAGTGTGTCTAGGGGCCCCTATTCCAACCCTGGCTTGGGTGTATACCTTCCATGGGAGATGCCATCAAGTCCAAGTGTGTCTAGGGGCCCCTATTTCAACCCTGGCTTGGGTGTATACCTTCCATTAGAGGATGCCAACAAGTCCAAGTGTGTCTAGGGGCCCCTATTCCAACCCTGGCTTGTGAATATACCTTCCATGGGAGGATGCCAACAAGTCCAAGTGTGTCTAGGGGCCCCTATTCCAACCCTGGCTTGTGAGTATACCTTCCATGGGAGATGCCATCAAGTCCAAGTGTGTCTAGGGGCCCCTATTCCAACCCTGGCTTGTGAGTATACCTTCCATGGGAGATGCCATCAAGTCCAAGTGTGTCTAGGGGCCCCTATTCCAACTATGACTCTGAGCATACCTTCCATTGCAGGATGCCATCAAGTCTAGGTGGGTCTATCAGTATTATTCAAGGGAAAAGCAAGAGAATTCCTGCATGGTTGGGGGCCCCATTTCCAACCTTGGCTTTGGGCTTACCCTTCATGGGAAGATGCCATCAAGTCAAGGGAAAAGCATTGGCACTGGGCAAGTCAATGTAACTGGTTTATGTAAATTCCCACCCCTAAATGGGGGCCTGAGCCTTCCGCCATGGCTAGGGGCCCCTTCCCCAACTCTAGCTCTGAGTCTACCTTCAGGTCCAGGTGTGTCTATCGATATTATCTAAGGGAACAGCATTGCCCCTGGGTCCCAGAAGGGATGAGTATATTTGACTCTCATCTCGGAATTTATTGCTTGTGACAACACATTATGTCATAGTTGGGCCTGAGCCGCACTTGTCATTTTCCTGCCAATGAGCTGATAAAGTAGTGCTGCCCCGCTAAAAATAACATCCCGTGAATGTTTGGCTCTTTGATACCCTGTGCAAATACACACACAGCAAATACACACACAGCAAACACACACACCGCAAACACACACACAGCAAACACATGGGGAAGTCGGGCTGCAGTGAGAGAATAATAAAGTTTACAGCAACAATAAAGCTCAGTCACTAAGGAGCGGCGGGTAATAGCCCAGTATAACAGCATCGCGCCTGGACTTTGTCACAGTGTTCTGGTGTCTTGTATTCCTACAGCCTTGTGTGTGTGTGTGTTTGTATGGTGTGTGTATGTACTGTGTGTATGTGTGAGGCTACAGAGGCCTTTGGTAACCTGAGCCCTATGGGCGAAAGCAATGCCAACAACTAGCCTGGGCAGCAACCTAGATACACAGGTACAACTCTCTTCTGCCCAAGCCCTGCCTGTTACACCTACCCACCCATTATTTTCCCAGAACTCACCTACTGTCCCCCCAAAAACATGCCCTGGCATTCCCAGTACCCAGAGGCCCAAACAGCCCCCCAGCCCAATAAATAGTGACTGTCTATGGCACCTTACAGCAGCCCCTCTGGCATTTGCCTGAACCCACAGATTGCCAGTCTGGGCCTGGGTCCTGGCATTCCAAGTGCCCAGAGGCCCAAACAGCCCCCCCCAGCCCAATAAATAGTGACTATGGCACCTTACAGCAGCCCCTCTGGCATTTGCCTGAACCCACAGATTGCCAGTCTGGGCCTGGGTCCTGGCATTCCCAGTACCCAGAGGCCCAAACAGCCCCCCCAGCCCAATAAATAGTGACTATGGCACCTTACAGCAGCCCCTCTGGCATTTGCCTGAACCCACAGATTGCCAGTCTGGGCCTGGGTCCTGGCATTCCCAGTACCCAGAGGCCCAAACAGCCCCCCCCAGCCCAATAAATAGTAAGTGACTATGGCACCTTACAGCAGCCCCTCTGGCATTTGCCTGAACCCACAGATTGCCAGTCTGGGCCTGGGTCCTGGCATTCCCAGTACCCAGAGGCCCAAACAGCCCCCCCAGCCCAATAAATAGTGACTATGGCACCTTACAGCAGCCCCTCTGGCATTTGCCTGAACCCACAGATTGCCAGTCTGGGCCTGGGTCCTGGCATTCCCAGTACCCAGAGGCCCAAACAGCCCCCCCCAGCCCAATAAATAGTGAGTGACTATGGCACCTTACAGCAGCCCCTCTGGCATTTGCCTGAACCCACAGATTGCCAGTCTGGGCCTGGGTCCTGGCATTCCCAGTACCCAGAGGCCCAAACAGCCCCCCCAGCCCAATAAATAGTGACTATGGCACCTTACAGCAGCCCCTCTGGCATTTGCCTGAACCCACAGATTGTTTTTTTTTGTTTCCCTCAGGGCCACCTTCTTTTCTCCCTACATCAGGCAATGTAGATACTGATGGGCGTTAGCGCTCAAGGCTGCTGCTAAGCTGCACCCAGCTCTCACACTTCACAGAACAGGGGGTGTCATGTATATACAGTATTTTTACTGAGCATTCCAGCTTTGTTTGTGTGTTGGAAGTTTGTTTAAAGTGCACAATAAAGGTGAATATATAGCCAAGGTATTATTTAAGCACTACAGTAAAGCTACAGGGTTATCATGGGGCTGATTTGCTATTAATATTGCCGCAGGCAAATACTGAAATGGAAGTATGTGACAACAATATGATTTCTATAGGGACTATTTGATGTAAAGAAGTTCCGTGCATTGCAGTCCTGGGGAGATAACAGGGCAATAACGTGCGGTTATCGTTGTTATGGAATTTGTAAACTCATAAAATAGTCACGTCAGCTTTACAGCAATAATAATCCTGCGACGAGAGAGCCAAACCTATGTTACAGGCTAGAATGTTCCACAGTCCTGCTTTAAAGGGCAAGTAAAGGCAAAGATCTAAATCCTGTTTGAATAGAAATGGTTTCTAATAGGTGTGTAGGGGGCAGAAATAATACCTGAACCCTGTTTATCAGTTTAAACCATTGAACTTTAAACATCTATACATGTAGGGGGTGCCATAGTGTTTCCCTTAGACAGTACAGTATGGGGGTACAGCTTATTGTGTGCCCAGAACATTCCTTCTCTGTATATTTGTATTTATACATATGGGTAGGGGGTGCCATAGTGCTTCCCTTAGACAGTACAGTATGGGGGTACAGCTTATTGTGTGCCCAGAACATTCCTTCTCTGTATATTTGTATTTATACATATGGGTAGGAGGTGCCATAGTGTTTCCCTTAGACAGTACAGTATGGGGGTACAGCTTATTGTGTGCCCAGAACATTCCTTCTCTGTATATTTGTATTTATACATATGGGTAGGAGGTGCCATAGTGTTTCCCTTAGACAGTACAGTATGGGGGTACAGCTTATTGTGTGCCCAGAACATTCCTTCTCTGTATATTTGTATTTATACATATGGGTAGGGGGTGCCATAGTGTTTCCCTTAGACAGTACAGTATGGGGGTACAGCTTATTGTGTGCCCAGAACATTCCTTCTCTGTATATTTGTATTTATACATATGGGTAGGGGGTGCCATAGTGTTTCCCTTAGACAGTACAGTATGGGGGTACAGCTTATTGTGTGCCCAGAACATTCCTTCTCTGTATATTTGTATTTATACATATGGGTAGGAGGTGCCATAGTGTTTCCCTTAGACAGTACAGTATGGAGGTACAGCTTATTGTGTGCCCAGAACATTCCTTCTCTGTATATTTGTATTTATACATATGGGTAGGAGGTGCCATAGTGTTTCCCTTAGACAGTACAGTATGGGGGTACAGCTTATTGTGTGCCCAGAACATTCCTTCTCTGTATATTTGTATTTATACATATGGGTAGGGGGTGCCATAGTGTTTCCCTTAGACAGTACAGTATGGGGGTACAGCTTATTGTGTGCCCAGAACATTCCTTCTCTGTATATTTGTATTTATACATATGGGTAGGGGGTGCCATAGTGTTTCCCTTAGACAGTACAGTATGGGGGTACAGCTTATTGTGTGCCCAGAACATTCCTTCTCTGTATATTTGTATTTATACATATGGGTAGGAGGTGCCATAGTGTTTCCCTTAGACAGTACAGTATGGGGGTACAGCTTATTGTGTGCCCAGAACATTCCTTCTCTGTATATTTGTATTTATACATATGGGTAGGAGGTGCCATAGTGTTTCCCTTAGATAGGACAGTATGGGGGTACAGCTTATTGAATGACTGCTTAGTGAAGACAATTAGCTGTTCCCTGCTGGATACTGGAGTAAATATAATATATGTTGTTGTTATGTCACAGGATGAACAGCTCCATTCCTCCCGCCCCTCAGCTCCAGGCTCCCTCGATGCCACAAGGTAATTGCATTGACTGTATATATAGAATTGTACTTAGCGGTGCCATAAAGCTAACAGTGTATATTATTATGGGATAGCGAGTCTCAGGCAAGGGCTGGAGGGATCCATATAAGACATTTCTATTACCCAGAATCTCCCCTAAGGGCAGCTGAACCTATATAGCCAATATACTGGTGCCACCTTCTGGGGGACAGGGAAAATTACAGCCCCAAAGACACAAAGGGGGTTATGTAATAAAAGGCACTAAGGTTGCCCAGGAGCAGAAACCCATAGCAACCAATCAGCAGGTAGAATTTACTGGTCACCTGTTTGAAAGCAAACATCTTATTGGTTGCTATGGATTACTGCTCCTGGACACACTTAGTGCCTTTAATTACAAATGGAGTAAAGTAAAATGATGCGCAATAATTTTTTTTACAAGCGTTGACATTTTTCCGCTGCAAATTTTTGTGCCCGTTTCGCAAAAAAAAAGCTGCCATTGGCGAAATTGCTAAATATCAGTACAATTATAGGTCTGAGACAAAGCAAAGAAAGTGCCAGTCAGTATCCCTGTTACCAGCAGCCCCAGGGCCACAGATCTGTTCTGGCTGTTGTTGAACTACAGAGGGCTGGAAAGTCAGGGGATGCTGGGAATTGTAGTCATCTTCTCCCCTATCTTTCCCCAGGCCTGGGCAGGCAGCAAAGATTTGAGAACTATGTGGATGAGCTGTTCAGTCCGTTAGTGTCTCCCTCTGCGGTAAGTTTCCCGGGGGGCTCCTGTCATATCCCTGCCCCCCCCAGGAACCAGTTATCAGTCGGCCAGGGCCCCATTAATGGACAGATAAGCTGCCAACTTGGTCTGAATTAGCAGCTTAAATCTGATTGGGTATGGCAGGGGTGGGCAAACTACGGCCCGTTGGCCTTTTTAATCCGGCCCACCGACTCCGGCCCCTTTAAAAGAATGAGGGGCCCTGATTGGTTGCGCCTCATGCGTGCACATGACATCAGCACGCACGGGGCGCAACCGTATAAAAGGATGCAGCAGGGGCGGGGGGACAGAAGCAGCCAAGGACGGAGGCGGCTGGAGGTCGCTGTAGGAGGAGCCGCAGGGAGTCACAGGGAGCTGGGGGTGGGGGAAGATGGAGGATGCTGGGGGGAGCTGGAGGGGGGATGTTGAGGAGAAGCTGGAGGATGCTGGGGGGGAGCTGCAGGATGTTGGGGAGTGGAGCTGGAGGATGCTGGGGGGGAGCTGAAGGATGTTGGGGAGGATGCTGGGGGGGAGCTGGAGAATTCTGGGGGGGAGCTGGAGGATGCTGGGGAGGGGGAGCTGAGAGGCCCAGTGATTTCTGATGGCAGCACTGGGCATAATGCTGGCCCGGCCTGGCCCGTCTGTAAGTCAATGTGGCCCCTGAGCCAAAAAGTTTGCCCACCCCTGGGGTATGGCCACCTTTACTGGGCACATATTGTAAGCGGGCGTTTCTTCTACCAGCGCCTTATTGCCCAACCATAAAACCAGCCCTGACTGTCAGATCAGATTGCATGGCGTCTGCAGATCCTTCCCAGGCCACATTGCATGGTGGGTACGGATCCTTCTCAGATCAGATTGCATGGTGGGGACAGATCCTTCCCAGGTCACATTGCATGGTGGGGACAGATCCTTCCCAATCAGATTGCATGGTGGGGACAGATCCTTCCCAGGTCACATTGCATGGTGGGGACAGATCCTTCCCAGGTCACATTGCATGGTGGGGACAGATCCTTCCCAGGTCACATTGCATGGTGGGGACAGATCCTTCCCAGGTCACATTGCATGGTGGGTACAGATCCTTCCCAGGTCACATTGCATGGTGGGTACGGATCCTTCCCAGGTCACATTGCATGGTGGGTACAGATCCTTCCCAGGTCACATTGCATGGTGGGTACAGATCCTTCCCAGGTCACATTGCATGGTGGGTACAGATCCTTCGCAGATAAGAGACAATACCATGTACTAGTTCTTCCCAGATCAGATTGCATGGTGTGTGCCTCTGACTCTCATTCCCTCCCTCTGTTTCAGGATTGGGATGGACCGGAATATCTCAGCAGGCGGATGAAAGGAGGGGGTGGGATTGGTCCTAATCGCCAGGGGGCTTTCTCTGCCGGAGGTGAGTGCAGTGTAACCTCGCTGACTGTCTGTCAGTAAATGTAAAGGGAAAGTAAACCAAACAAAGCCTATAACCCCGGTATAGATATTCCGTTGTACTTACTCTGATACTAATATCCTTTTGTGCAGGTTATGGAGGGATGGCTCCCATGCCTTCCTACTCAATGCCAATGATGAATGGGATGATGCAGCCAATGGGCAATGCCCCAATGATGCCCTCGATGGCAGGTGAGACCAAAAAGAAAAGCCCGTCCCTTCTTGCATTTGTTTCCCAGGCACAATGAATATTGATTCCAATGCTAATGGCAAGGAGCCGCCATTTTGGGAAGATGTTGAAGTAAGAAGTCCTGGCACTTGCTAGTTGGCAGTTTTTCTCACCCATTCCTACTTCCCACGTGGCTATTTCAGGTATGGCGCCCCAGCCAATGATGCCCCAGATGATGCCTCAGCAAATGATGCCCCAGCCAATGATGCCCCAGCAAATGATGCCCCAGATGATGCCCGCATCCCAGCCGGTGATGCCCTCAGTTGATCCCAGCCAGGTGGCGGCCCAGCAGCAAGCTTTCATTAACCAGCAGGCCCTGCTTCTGGTGAGCTCCCACCCTGCATGTTGTGCCTACTGGATCTAGTGAATGTACTGGTGCCTCTGGGCTGAATATTCTTTTTATTCTGGTTACTTTGATCCCAGGCCCAGCAGATGACGCTCCAGGCGACCATGTTATCTCAGCAGCAGCAGAAAAATCTGCAAAAGCAGTCGCGTCCCACGGATTCTACTCCAAGCCCTCGGGATCCTTCTCCTGCCCGAGCTGCTAAACCTGTGCCCAAGCCAGCTGCTGCCACTGCACCCCCTCCTGCACCCCCAACCTCTACTGCACCCCCAACCTCTACTGCACCCCCAGCCCCTCCAGCACCTTCTGCAGATCCTCCACCTGCGCCAGCTGCTCCAACGCCAGCACCAGCAGCCAAACCCAAACCAGAAAACAAACAAACAAAGGTAACAAAGACCAGGGCAATTTTTTGACCCAAACACCAACCCCCAATGAACAGGCATTAAGCCAATATGCATGATACGCCTCCCCGAGGACTTGAGCTTCTCCAAATAATGCCTGGTCCTAGGTTGCAATATCCTAGTCACCATACTAAGTTCTAAGGCCTCCCCAGACATCTCCTATGGACCTACTGTACCAATGTTACCCAACAGGTTCCACACTTGAGACACCCCCAGTAGGGATGTTGGCAGGGTTGGCTACATAGCTGGCAGGACTCCTGGTAGAAGTCCAGATGAAGAGTGAGGTATAGGAGTCTTGGAAAGGAGTGGGGCTTCCCATGAAAGAAAATGGGTTTGGGTGGAGCAGGTTTTGAGTCATGTAGGACGTTCCTCCATGCTAAGTATTACCCAATGGTCTTTATGCCCAGGAAAACTCCTTCTGGGACCCCTGCCCCTTAGTCCACTCTTCCAAGTTGTGCGCATAGGGATGCCTGTTGGACTGTACCATGCTTTGGGGGGGAGTGCAGAGCCAGGATACCTCTGGGTAGGGGGTAGGGGGTAGGTGTTGGGCAAAGCATAATGCCTGTTCTGTTCCCAGGTTTTATGGGAAACCGAAGATGATGATGAGTTGGAATATGCTGAACAAAAACAAACATTCCAACAGAAGATGCATTTCTTCCAGCGGATGGGTGAGTGGCAACATTCCAACAACTAAGTAAAGTAATGGGCCAGTGTGGCTCTGTACTGGGGTGCAAGCAATCTGTCTGATACCCCATTATTTGTGGGGTCACTCAGAGCAGCTGCTGGGTAGGGGGTATAGTCAGGTAGTGGATAGTGGGTATAGTCGGGTAGTGGGTATAGTCATGTAGTGGGTATAGTCGGGTAGTGGGTATAGTCATGTAGTGTATAGTGGGTATAGTCGGATAGTGGGTATAATGTAGTGGATAGTGGGTATAGTCATGTAGTGGATAGTTAGTTAGTGGGTATAGTCGGGTTGTGGTTAGTGGGTATAGTCAGGTTGTGGTTAGTGGGTATAGTGGGTTGTGGTTAGTGGGTATAGTCGGGTTGTGATTAGTGAGTATAGTCGGTTAGTGGGTATAGTTGGGTTGTGGTTAGTGGGTATAGTCGGGTAGTGGTTAGTGAGTTTAGTCGGTTAGTGGGTATAGTCGGGTTGTGGTTAGGGGGGATAGTCGGGTAGTGTGTATAGTCGGTTAGTGGGTATAGTCAGTTAGTGGGTATAGTCGGTTAGTGGGTATAGTCGGTTAGTGGGTATAGTCGGTTAGTGGGTATAGTCGGTTAGTGGGTATAGTCGGTTAGTGGGTATAGTCGGTTAGTGGGTATAGTCGGGTTGTGGGTAGTGGGTATAGTCGGGTAGTGGGTATAGTCGGGTAGTGGGTATAGTTGGGTAGTGGATCTAGCACAGCGATTACCGCTCCTGCCATGCCTGGCACTGGATATCTTGGCTCAGTTTGTTTGTTTGCTGCTTACAGGGAGTCAAGAGATCAAAATAAAATCCCTGAAACCCCCTTCAAAAATCCTCCTCCCAAACTCAGGGGGGCAGAATATCGGTACTGACAGTGACAGCGACGACGAACCGCCAAAAGCGCCCGAACCAGAGCCAAAGCCAAAGCCAAGTAAGAGCCACCAAAGTACAGCCCCGGGGCCCACATTCAATATGGATTCCCTGTCGCTCGGCTAACAGCACCGGGATACGCTTTCTTTTTTAAATATTTCCATATTATTTGAACTTTGCAGAAACGCCCACTCCAAAGGTCCCGCCTCCTGCCCCCAAGAAGCCCAATCTGAAAGACAAAGATCCCAAAGACTCCAAGGATGAAGAATCTAAAGATAAAGTTCCCAAAAAGAAAGATTCCAAAAAGGGCGCAGTTCTAAAACCTGCCCCAAAGCCAGAACCCAGCCAGCAAATCAGAGAAATCATCAAGATGTATCAGAGCCGCCCCCAGCCCGAGCTGAAACCCTACGAGCCAGTCAGGTGAGGCCCAGCGGGAGAGTGACAGGTGCCGGCTCATAGGGGCTCATTGTATGTACAGAGGTTCTGTGACCAGTTAAACATAGCCCCGGGGAAGGGATTGTGCCTTTAGTAGCAATGGGGGGATAATAGCCTCTGGGAAGGGACTGGGGCTGTGGGATAGCAGGTATAGTAGGGAGAGATGGTGCCTATAGTAGCAGTGGGGGGATAATAGCCTCTGGGAAGGGACTGGGGCTGTGGGATAGCAGGTATAGTAGGGAGAGATGGTGCCTATAGTAGCAGTGGGGGGATAATAGCCTCTGGGAAGGGACTGGGGCTGTGGGATAGCAGGTATAGTAGGGAGAGATGGTGCCTATAGTAGCAGCGGGGGGATAATAGCCTCTGGGAAGGGACTGGGGCTGTGGGATAGCAGGTATAGTAGGGAGAGATGGTGCCTATAGTAGCAGTGGGGGGATAATAGCCTCTGGGAAGGGACTGGGGCTGTGGGATAGCAGGTATAGTAGGGAGAGATGGTGCCTATAGTAGCAGTGGGGGGATAATAGCCTCTGGGAAGGGACTGGGGCTGTGGGATAGCAGGTATAGTAGGGAGAGATGGTGCCTATAGTAGCAGTGGGGGATAATAGCCTCTGGGAAGGGACTGGGGCTGTGGGATAGCAGGTATAGTAGGGAGAGATGGTGCCTATAGTAGCAGTGGGATAATAGCCTCTGGGAAGGGACTGGGGCTGTGGGATAGCAGGTATAGTAGGGAGAGATGGTGCCTATAGTAGCAGTGGGATAATAGCCTCTGGGAAGGGACTGGGGCTGTGGGATAGCAGGTATAGTAGTGAGAGATGGTGCCTATAGTAGCAGTGGGGGGATAATAGCCTCTGGGAAGGGACTGGGGCTGTGGGATAGCAGGTATAGTAGGGAGAGATGGTGCCTATAGTAGCAGTGGGGGGATAATAGCCTCTGGGAAGGGACTGGGGCTGTGGGATAGCAGGTATAGTAGGGAGAGATGGTGCCTATAGTAGCAGTGGGGGGGATAATAGCCTCTGGGAAGGGACTGGGGCTGTGGGATAGCAGGTATAGTAGGGAGAGATGGTGCCTATAGTAGCAGTGGGGGGGATAATAGCCTCTGGGAAGGGACTGGGGCTGTGGGATAGCAGGTATAGTAGGGAGAGATTGTGCCTATAGTAGCAGTGGGGGGATAATAGCCTCTGGGAAGGGACTGGGGCTGTGGGATAGCAGGTATAGTAGGGAGAGATGGTGCCTATAGTAGCAGTGGGGGATAATAGCCTCTGGGAAGGGACTGGGGCTGTGGGATAGCAGGTATAGTAGGGAGAGATGGTGCCTATAGTAGCAGTGGGGGGATAATAGCCTCTGGGAAGGGACTGGGGCTGTGGGATAGCAGGTATAGTAGGGAGAGATGGTGCCTATAGTAGCAGTGGGGGATAATAGCCTCTGGGAAGGGACTGGGGCTGTGGGATAGCAGGTATAGTAGGGAGAGATGGTGCCTATAGTAGCAGTGGGGGGATAATAGCCTCTGGGAAGGGACTGGGGCTGTGGGATAGCAGGTATAGTAGGGAGAGATGGTGCCTATAGTAGCAGTGGGGGATAATAGCCTCTGGGAAGGGACTGGGGCTCTGGGATAGCAGGTATAGTAGGGAGAGATGGTGCCTATAGTAGCAGTGGGGGGATAATAGCCTCTGGGAAGGGACTGGGGCTGTGGGATAGCAGGTATAGTAGGGAGAGATGGTGCCTATAGTAGCAGTGACACTGTAGGATCAACCAGTGAAGTAATGGATGGAGCTCACAGTATGTGGATATAATTGTGTCCCTGCCCTACAGGAGACCAGCTCAGAGCTTCCTGAAGAAGAAGGACCCCAAACAGGAGGCTCTGGAGAGACTGCAGCTTGGTGGGAAACTGTATGAGGTACGAGAATGAGAGGAGGAATCAGTGGTGGTAGGAAAGGTTAAAGGAACACTGACATGGGAAAACATGTTTGTTACAAAACCCATAAGTCATAGAGCTTCTCCAGCAGAATCCTGCATTGTAATCTGTTTTTCCCATGGGGCTAGCCATATTCTTCATTTCCCAGGGTGCCACAGCCATGTGACCTGTGCTCTGATAAACTTCACTCACGCTTTACTGCTGTGCTGCAAGTTGGAGTGACATCCCCCCCTCACCCCCAGCAGCCGATCAGCAGAACAATGGGAAGGGAGCAAGATAGCAGCTCCCAGTAGGTATCAGAATAGCACTCAATAGTAAGAAACCCAAGTCCGGCTTGGGACTCCTCCAGTTACATGGGAGTAGGAGAAACAATAGGTTAGCTGAAAGCAGTTCTCCTTGTGCTGTGATTGGTGGCTGAAACGTCTGATTGGGGTACGAAGGGAAACTGGGGGACGTTACTAGTGCAGGTTTTATCCAGAGTGAACTTGCCCTTTAATAATGTATTTCTTCTTCCTTAGGATCCTTCCAAGTCTCCCGTATACGAGGAGGTGAATTCCTTCCAGGATAAGCAGAGATCCCTAATGGATTTGTTTCAACCCAGCTTAATTCCTCCTCCCCCCGAAATGCAAGCTCCTGGGCTGGAGCCCCCAAAGAGCGCAGGTGAGGGGCCCCTTCCCAATGTGCCGTCGCTTACTCCTTCCCGCCTGTTAGTAACCCCCCTCTCCTTGTTTCCCAGGCCGGTACCTGGAAGGGGACAATTTGGCCAACTCGTCCCTATGCAAACACACGGCCAGTGTCTTCTTCTCCTACAGCGATGTGGGCTGGAGACTGTACGTGCGAAAGGAGGTAAAATCCCACTTATTGGCACAGGGAGGTACAATTATTTCAGCCCTTGGACTGATGTGGCCACCTGGGGGCCAACACTTGGGCCATAGAGCAGGCCTTATTGAGGGCAACATTAATGCTCCAATGTGGGAGTAAATACCGACCAGGCAGTGTGCCCCATACATAAGGTTGCCACCTTTCTGGTATTTTATAGGCCAAGCCGGTAAAACACTTGCCAAGACCGGTATTACATATCTACTGGCTGTGTAGTTGCTGGTAAATTTGCAATACCCTTAAGATTGGCCCCTGATCTGCCCCAATCTGCCTAGAACTTAAGGTGGCCATACACCTTCAGATCCACTCGCTTGGCGATGTTGCCGATATCCCCTCCTACAGGTGGGCTATATCGGGAGAATCCAGGCTAATTCGGTTGTTTGGCCCTGGGGCCAAACGATGGAATTATAACGACGGGTATAGGCAAAGTCGGTCTGGGGACTGCATCAAAGAGCTGATGGGGTCCCCGATCCAACTCGATTTTTTATCCTGCCCGATCAATATGTGGCTGATTTCAGGCCAGATATCGGTCGGGCAGGCCTGTCGGTAGTGCCCATACACGGGCCGATTAGCTGCCGGCCTTTAGAATAACCCATGCTCCACCCATCCTGTGTCATCATCCCCGCCCATTTGATGTCATCACCCCACCCCTTTTTAGCCCCCCACCCCAGCTGCCTGTAAAATATTCTCAGAAGGATGGCAACCCTCCCCATACACGGGCTACTTGGCAACCCTCCCCTATACACGGGCCATTTGGCAACCCTCCCCATACACGGGCCACTTGGCAACCCTCCCCATACTCGGGCCACTTGGCAACCCTCCCCATACTCGGGCTACTTGGCAACCCTCCCCATACACGGGCCATTTGGCAACCCTCCACATACACGGGCCACTGGACAACCCTCCCCATACACGGGCCACTTGGCATAACTAAAAGACTAAAGATTCAAGGACCAAGGTGATTTATGTCATATATTGATGAGCCAATCACATCTCTATTGCCACCGCACAGTCCTATGGCCTACAGGGTTACTGCCCCTCCCTTACCCGCAGGCATGGGTCTGGGGGTGCCCTTTCTAGTGCTTAGGGGAAAAGGAAAAAAAAGGGGGAGCCATGGGGGAATCTTTCAGAAGGGGTGGGTCCCTATTCTCCCATTCCCTGCCAGTGAGAGTGTAAGGGTTCCCCCCAAAACTACAAAGCCGGACCCCCTTGCTCATTGTTTTTCTTTATTTTGTTGTAGATCTTTTACCCGAAGGAGAAGTTTACCCATCCGTACTGCCTGAACCTCCTGTGTGAGCAGGTAATCATGGGAGGCGTCTCTTCCCCACTCACCGCATCGCCTCTCTGTAGGATAGAATACAACCAATCATCTTGTCTCATCTTGTCAATTTACACTCATGGGAACAACCAATAGTGTCACTGGGATCTACTGTATATGTAACATGGAGCCTATTATACTGTATATTTAGTTAGAATCTCACCCTATCATTCCCAGTACCCAGAGGCCCAAACAGCCCCCCCAGCCCAATAAATAGTGACTGTCTATGGCATCTTACAGCAGCCCCTCTGGCATTTGCCTGAACCCACAGATTGCCAGTCTGGGCCTGGGTCCTGGCATTCCCAGTACCCAGAGGCCCAAACAGCCCCCCCAGCCCAATAAATAGTGACTATGGCACCTTACAGCAGCCCCTCTGGCATTTGCCTGAACCCACAGATTGCCAGTCTGGGCCTGGGTCCTGGCATTCCCAGTACCCAGAGGCCCAAACAGCCCCCCCAGCCCAATAAATAGTGACTATGGCATCTTACAGCAGCCCCTCTGGCATTTGCCTGAACCCACAGATTGCCAGTCTGGGCCTGGGTCCTGGCATTCCCAGTACCCAGAGGCACAAACAGCCCCCCCCCAGCCCAATAAATAGTGACTGTCTATGGTATCTTACAGCAGCCCCTCTGGCATTTGCCTGAACCCACAGATTGCCAGTCTGGGCCTGGGTCCTGGCATTCCCAGTACCCAGAGGCACAAACAGCCCCCCCAGCCCAATAAATAGTGACTATGGCATCTTACAGCAGCCCCTCTGGCATTTGCCTGAACCCACAGATTGCCAGTCTGGGCCTGGGCCCTGGCATTCCAAGTACCCAGAGGCCCAAACAGCCCCCCCAGCCCAATAAATAGTGACTGTCTGTGGCACCTTACAGCAGCCCCTCTGGCATTTGCCTGAACCCACAGATTGCCAGTCTGGGCCTGGGCCCTGGCATTCCCAGTATCCAGAGACCCAAACAGCCCCCCCAGCCCAATAAATAGTGAGTGACTATGGCACCTTACAGCAGCCCCTCTGGCATTTGCCTGAACCCACAGATTGCCAGTCTGGGCCTGGGCCCTGGCATTCCAAGTACCCAGAGGCCCAAACAGCCCCCCCAGCCCAATAAATAGTGACTGTCTGTGGCACCTTACAGCAGCCCCTCTGGCATTTGCCTGAACCCACAGATTGCCAGTCTGGGCCTGGGCCCTGGCATTCCCAGTATCCAGAGACCCAAACAGCCCCCCCAGCCCAATAAATAGTGACTATGGCACCTTACAGCAGCCCCTCTGGCATTTGCCTGAACCCACAGATTGCCAGTCTGGGCCTGGGTCCTGGCATTCCCAGTATCCAGAGACCCAAACAGCCCCCCCAGCCCAATAAATAGTGACTATGGCATCTTACAGCAGCCCCTCTGGCATTTGCCTGAACCCACAGATTGCCAGTCTGGGCCTGTAGGGCAGAACTGCTGCTTTGTGAGATGAAGGAATGTGATGTAAACACCAATTATTTTTTTTATTACTTTTCTGAGTATTTTTTTTCTGAATCACCAGATAATTCGAGACACATTCTCAGATTCTGGATTTCGCCTGACGAAGGATGAAAGGAGGAAGATGAGAGACTTTCTGAGTGAGTTTGATATTAAACCTTTATATTTGTACTTGGCATCATTATATGTAGCCCCCTGTACCGGCTATGAGCAAATGTAGGGGGACACTTAGGGGGCTGTTCCTGCTGAACTGTGCTTAGGATAAAGCAAGTTGCTAGCAGATACCATCTATAGATCAGCAGGACATACACGGCCATACACAAGCAGGGTCGGACTGGGCCGCCGGCTCTAGTGGGCCCCAGCGGTCCAGACCCAACCCTTCTAGGCCTTACGCCTGTCCGACCATTCCTCCCCATTCCTCTGCCTTCTCCTCTTCTGCACCCCAATCAGGCAGGAGGGGATATAGGGGGCCAGTCAGGCGGGGGGGGTCAGTGTGGCTCCCCAATACCATAGGGTGGCTCTTCAGACTTGGCGATGCTCCAGCCAAGAGACAGGGGACAAAGTGTCACATTGAGGGGAAACCCGTGTGGAAGTGCACTCCCCGGTCCTGCTGCGGCTTCTTAGGGGAGGATGTCGGGTGGGGGGGGTAGGGAACGTGGCCCGGTGGGCCCTGCACCCCCCAGTCTGACCCTGTACACAAGCCTTGCAGTGGTGCTGCCCATAGTGGCCCCTGGCTTTGCTTCACCCAAGCTCCCTAGATGCCCCCTTCCCCTTACGTGGACTTGTAACCCGGGACTGACCGTCTCCCTTTCCCCCCCCCCCCCCCAGCTGAGTTTCATGTGGGGGCCGATGCCAACTCTATCAGCGAGGAGTCCATCAAGAAACGCATTGTGATCGCTGCGCGGG
Source organism: Xenopus tropicalis (assembly GCF_000004195.4). Classification (NCBI taxonomy): domain Eukaryota; kingdom Metazoa; phylum Chordata; class Amphibia; order Anura; family Pipidae; genus Xenopus; species Xenopus tropicalis. Next base: position 44,639,896 of record NC_030686.2, read on the forward strand.
ATAACTGGGAGAATTACTTCTCCCGCCTCTTCCCAGTCAGGGTGAGTAAAGGCTCCTTCAGCCCTAGGACCTGCCCAATACATGGGGGTGCCCCTACCCTATTACCTAGCTGGCCTACTGAACTCTTGGTAACCATGCCCATATGGTCTTTAATACAGTGGTATTCTGCCTCCTATCATGTTGGGTTTATTAACCCATAGGTTTAGCATAGTAAATATTGGGTAAATAGGCTGTAAGATAAAAATGAGTTCTGGTTCCTATTTACTTTAGTCTCCATTAGCAACCTCTGCCTGCTTCAGTGAGTCCAGCCTTCCCCACTACTTAGGCACAGAGCTACAGTTTCTGGGCTGCTCTCTTCCCCATGGTAAGGAAGGGTACTTTCCCATTGTACTGGCCTAGAATGACAGCATAGAGCAGATCAATGTAATACTTTCCCTGGCCAATAGAAATCAAGCCAATGGGACAACCTGTTCAGCCCTTTGTGTTAGGTCCAAACAGAACCTTCCTTCTCCTTCTGGGAAAGACAGCAGCCCAGGAGAAGGAAGTACATCCCATTGGATGCCAGTAAAATATCTATAGAAACCATAACGGGTCAATGTTCTGTCCCTGTGTGTTTAGCTGGAGGACGATATAGACCCATTGCTCCTCGGAGTTTCCCACCGTGGCATCCGGCTTGTCAAAGATGTCCAGGCAGCAGGAGTCCAACACAGGCACCTGAAGACCCTGTGCAGTTACAGGTGAGTTACTGGAGAGATGGCGGCCCGTGGGGGGAGGAGCTCATTGGGTCGCCATCTAGGAGGTACTACAGTCAGGGGCCCCAAGAACTGGAAATGTGTTGTTCAGGGATCACAAAGGTGCACATTGGGGTTGGAAGTGTTTGGTGGATCATGGGCAGGGTTTGGGCATATTTAGAGTCACCAGGGCAGACCAAGGGCATGGTCAGGTGCCCAGGGGCCTCATTCTACTCATTAGCAGGTCCATTACACTGCTGAGGAAGCCCTGGTGACCAGTGGGCTAATATTAGTGGCCCCTGGGGTCAGTAGCATGGGGTTCCATGATTACCAATGAAGCAGAAAGTTGACTTCTGGGACACGTTGGTGATTACGTTGTCCTACAATGTCCCAGCTTTGCAGACATCCTCTCTATGGAAATGCCCAGCTCCAGCAGCCTGCGCTTCTGCTTGCGCCACGAGGAGCTTCTGTTGCATTCGGACAGAGCGCAGTCCCTCAAGGCTTTGATAGAGATTTTCGTGCACGAGCTGGTCAAGGTAAGTCTGAAATTTACGTTTATGGCGGAAAATATTTCCAGGTTCTCCAAAACCCCCAGAAAACCAATGGCCACTCTGTTTCCGCCCTAGGATTCAAACCACGTAGTCGCTCTGCGCAGTTACGTCACCGATGATAAAAGCCTTCTCCAATTCAAAAAGGGTGACATCATCAAAGTGCTGCCAATGGAGGGGCTGCAGCCAGGTGGGTTCAGGGGCAAGTTTAAATGGGGATATTATCAGGTTTGGATATTATCAGGTCCTAGATACCCCTGAAATGCCAGCTTGAAGGTCATACAGGAAGAGATTTGGGCCAAAAGCCTATTTGCTGTTCTAGATACCCCAGAAAGCTCAGCTTGAAGGACAATTAGGGTATGAATTGGGGGGAAAGCTTATGTGTCTGACTTAAGGGTTCCATGTTTTGGTTGAATTTATTTAACTGAATCTCATTCTTCCCTGCAGGGTGGCAGTTTGGATCCATAGGAGGGCGCTCTGGTCTCTTCCCATCTCGCATGGTACAACCAGCGGCAGCCCCAGATTATTTCTCAGTGCTGGAACGGAAAGGGGAGACCAGGAAGTCACCACCACCAAAAGTCCTACAGAGGAGCTTGAGCAAGGAGGTACTAAGGGTACAGGGTGGCCATGGAATGCTTAAATGTCCAAAACCATTAAGCCCAGTAGGGGCAACTAAAATTATTATAGTGTGGCTGGACATGTGGTATAAATATAGGTACTAGTATGTACAACCAAGCAATGGTGATGGGTCTCCATGTTTGATGGTTGCTATGTCTATTCTCATGGCAGAGTGAAGCAACAAGTAGGGCATCCATGATTTCAAAGGCGCCATCCTCAGCTCCTCCCATGCCGATAGATGCATCCCAGTATACGATGGTGGAGTTTGCACTGAAATATTTCCGGGAGGCACAGACCATGTGAGTGGAGAGGCCCTTCTAACTGTTGATGTGCATCAGATGATGTAGGTATTTACTATTTCCTTGGTTCCTTGCCCGTAGGTTGGGCTGGAAGGGAATGGCGGCCGAAGGGAAGAAGGCAGTTCAGCTGGTCCAGCACACTAAGGTGAGGGGAAGGGAACTCGGGGCCCAACTCTATGGTTTGCATTAAGGTGAATGAATATCCATGGCTATCTATGATGGCTACGGGCCCCTAGGGTGGGGCGGCCCTGTGGCTTATGTTCTTTGGGTCCGGTTTCTCAACCTTAGGCCTCATCAGAACATTAAATAAAGGGACAATACACTCAGGAACTTAAGGAATGGTTTGGGGGTTCAGCAGTTAGTATTTCGCAGTAGTGGGGTCCTGAGTTCAATTCTGACCCCAACATTAAAATCATTTTGTGTGGGTGTGTTTTTTTTTTTTCCTTTTTTGGATGTTACGTAAAGAATAATAAATTCAACCAGGAACATAGTTAAAGTACAATGGCCCTGTGGCTGAGTGGTTAATGGTGCTGCTGTGAGTTGTTAGGGTTGTGAGTTCAATTCTCACCAGAGAGGTGAATGAGATGGTGCTGGGTGAGGCTACTCTCATACGGTGTTTGGCTTGTGAGTTTCACCATATCAGTAATTGCAAGTTACTCCCATGGGTTTATATATAGGCAAGGTGATACTTGTTGAAGGACACAGTGGCTCAGTGAATAGGGCTGCTTTGTTGGGGTACGGAGTTTTTTAAGTTTGATTCCAGCCAGGGATCTATGCAAAATCAGCTTATATATATATTGAAATAAATAATAACTACCCCCCCTAAAAAAGTCATTCAAGGCAGGAGAACCAACCACTGAGCCACGGTGCCGCCCAACCTGTCCCACGCTGATTGGCGCTATATAAACACTCTCATTGCCAGGAACCCTGGTTATTGCCTGACTGGGCTCTAGCACTATGGGAGGGTGTCTCTTAGGGTCACATCTTCATGAGTCTCTCCCCTTCTTATAAGCTAAGGACTAAGGACACGGGGTACAGTCTATAGAGTGAGATTTAGGGACAGCTTGTTGGTGTCCCCAGGATTGCCCTGTGCCGCCCAATAATGTCTCTAACTGAGAACAGTTTAGCAATTTGGTTGCTAGGGTAATTTGGACCCTAGCAACCAGATAGCTGCTGAAGTTCCAACCCAGAGAGCTGCTGAACAAAAGCCTAAATAATTGGAAAAAAAAAGCAAATAAAAAATGAAGACCAATTACAAGTTATCTTAGATTAGCACTTCCAACAACATTTAGAAATCTATAATGGGAACCCCAGGCACAAGTAACTCAGCAAACAGAAACTGTGAACTACTAATCCCAGCATGCACAGCTTATGTCACTTACTGGCCTGTCATTGCCCCCGAGGCACATGTCTTCTGCCGGCCCCTAGTTACTGCCCTGACTGGAGCGCTCTCATATAAATATAATGGTTAAAATAACGCTGAGATGAGTATCTTGTTAGCCAAATAGCATGTACGTTAGAATGGGGCCCTGCTGGCTGATACATTTGCTTGAGAAAGCCCCATTGGGTGAGACGTGTCGCTTTCCTGTGATGTCATCACCGGGCGCCGCAGCGACACACATGCTAATGGCTGCTGCATGGCCAGAACCGCTCTCTCACTGACTGCAGCCTGTGCCAGCGGGACTGTAGCCTATGGGATGGTTGGGTACTAGAGTTCTGTATGCTCTGTAGCTCACTGTATGGGTAGGGGAGAGATAGGGTTCCTCCCCTGTGTAATACCTGCCCCATACTGACTGCACACCCTGCATGGCTTATTAGCTATTCATTTAGCTGCATGGCTGCACATAAATCAGTTTAGTCTGCAGCATGTGTCTAAATCAGCTGCTAATTAGCCATGCAGGGTGTGCAGTCAGTATGGGGCCGGTATTAAAGGGATGAGGAGACAACCTTACTTGGTAGTAATGTAATTAATTGGGGTTACATTGCTGACAGGCCCCTGTGTGTATAAATGAAGGGGTCTTCTCTGCTGTTCATGGCATTTGTGTAGGTGCCTTATTCACTTAGTGCCCAATACTGGTCAGGCTATTACCCAGAATTCATTTCATTCACTCTTTCATTCTTTTCCCCTATTTCCTATTGCAGAAGTTGCCTAGAACCCAAACTGCAAAATATATATTCTAGCAGTAGGTTTATCCGGCTCCTACCGTGTTCCCTTCTGATGTGCCCAAAGGTGCCCAAACACTGACCAGTTCTTCAGGGCCTCACCAATTGGCAGAATGAGCGAATACCAATCGGCTGGCGATGCACGGGGATGGGCACAGATAAAGCTGCAGCAAGGGAAGATAAACTATGGCTCCATTACCCTGCAGTTTGGTGCAGGGAGAGCAAAATAGCCACTAGGCACCCATGGTCCTGTCGCAGCTGTAGGTTGGCCGGGGGGAGACATCTATGCGCTATAATCAGTGGGGCCTTTGGGTGCTCAGGGCCAAACCCACAGCCATAAAGGGCAGGAGTACTAAGTGCTGTGTGTGCCTTCCTCTCCTTGGGGCTAAATACACTCTGTGTCTCTGTCTGACTCCCCATAACCTGCTACACAGGGGGCAAAAACATGGCTGCCCTTTTCATGCATTTAGCAATATATATATATAAATAAATATAAGCCAGGCCAGATTCAAACTAACGGCCCCTGTGTCCCAGCAGCACTGTCTCACCCACTGAGCCACCAGGTTGCACAGCAGTTGCACTTGTTCCTGTGTATATAAAGATTAACCCTTATATATAGCAGTTAGTTTATCTTTATATACAGGGGAACAGCCACTAATACTGTGTAACTCAGTGGCTCAGTGGGTGAGACAGCGCTGCTACAGGGCAGAAGTCATGGGTTCAAATCCAGCCATGTTTTGAGTTTTTCAAGTGAAAGAAATGATAAATACCCAAAAAAAAGGCTGCGCGCGCAAAAGGGCCCCGCGGTTCTGTGGTTAGTGCTGCCGCCTTGCGGTGCTGGGGTCTCGAGTTTGATTCCGACCCCAACACTGCAAGGAGCTTTTATTCCTACAGGGAGCTTCCCTACCCCATACGCACGCACGCACACACACACAGAGTAAGGGCAATTTAGAGACAAGCCAATTTACCTACCTGTATGTTCTACGTGCGGAGGGTTAACACCCCAAAGGAACCCACACATAGAACATACAAACTCCTCACAGCGCTGTTGCTGGAATTGAACTTGGAACCTCAGCGCTGCAAGGCAGGAGAACCAACCACTGAGCCACGGTGCCGCCCAACCTGTCCCACACTGATTGGCGCTATATAAACTCTCTCTGTCTGTTTCATTGCCAGGAACCCTGGTTATTGCCTGACTGGGCTCTGGCACTATGGGAGGGTGTCTCTTAGGGTCCAGTCTTCATGAGTCTCTGGGCTCAGGTTCTGCCCGTGGGTAACTGCACTACAAAAGGCTTTGGACATCCAACAGGGTGGGGGCCCTTTCTTGGGTGCTTTGTGTAAGTTCCACTGCTCTCAGTGAATGCAATGAATTCTGGGTAATAACCTGACCAGTATTGGGCACTAAGTGAATAAGGGACCACAGTATTATTACTACCAAGTAGGGTTGTCACCTCATCCCTTTAATACCGGCCCCATACTGACTGCACACCCTGCATGGCTAATTAGCAACTGATTTAGACACATGCTGCAGACTAAACTGATTTATGTGCAGCCATGCAGCTAAATGAATAGCTAATAAGCCATGCAGGGTGTGCAGTCAGTATGGGGCAGGTATTACACAGGGGAGGAACCCTATCTCTCCCCTACCCATACAGTGAGCTACAGAGCATACAGAACTCTAGTACCCAACCATCCCATGGGCTCCAGTCCCGCTGGCACAGGCTGCAGTCAGTGAGAGAGCGGTTCTGGCCATGCAGCAGCCATTAGCATGTGTGTCGCTGCGGCGCCTGGTGATGACATCACAGGAAAGCGACACGTCTCACCCAATGGGGCTTTCTCAAGCAAATGCATCAGCCAGCAGGGCCCCATTCTAACATACATGCTATTTGGCAAACAAGATACTCATCTCATCTCATCTAAACAATAACATTTATAGGAGAGACCCCAATACTGAGCCATCAGTATTATATACAGTGTTCACCTCATCCCTTTAATACCGGCCACATACTGAATCCCACACCCTGCATGGCTAATTAGCCGGTTTAGATTCCCAGTTCACAGTTTTTGGACATTGAATTGTTTCAGCATCCTGGGACATGTAGTTCACAGTTTTTGTTAAGATAGTTGTGCATGCTGGGATTTGTAGTTCTCCGTGTATGGTAAGATAACTGTGCATGTTAAACTTTGTGGCTTACAATGTTTTTACCCAAAGTCCAGTTGAGTAGTGTTTATAACAATAGCAACAAAGCACCCAAGAAAGGGCCCCCACCCAGTTGGATGTCCAGAGTCTTTTGTAGTGCAGTTACCCACGGGCAGAACCTGAGCCCAGAGACTCATGAAGACTGGACCCTAAGAGACACCCTCCCATAGTGCCAGAGCCCAGTCAGGCAATAACCAGGGTTCCTGGCAATGAAACAGACAGAGAGAGTTTATATAGCGCCAATCAGTGTGGGACAGGTTGGGCGGCACCGTGGCTCAGTGGTTGGTTCTCCTGCCTTGCAGCGCTGAGGTTCCAAGTTCAATTCCAGCAACAGCGCTGTGAGGAGTTTGTATGTTCTATGTGTGGGTTCCTTTGGGGTGTTAACCCTCCGCACGTAGAACATACAGGTAGGTAAATTGGCTTGTCTCTAAATTGCCCTTACTCTGTGTGTGTGTGTGTGCGTATGGGGTAGGGAAGCTCCCTGTAGGAATAAAAGCTCCTTGCAGTGTTGGGGTCGGAATCAAACTCGAGACCCCAGCACCGCAAGGCGGCAGCACTAACCACAGAACCGCGGGGCCCTTTTGCGCGCGCAGCCTTTTTTTTGGGTATTTATCATTTCTTTCATGTGAAAAAATGAAAACATGGCTGGATTTGAACCCATGACTTCTGCCCTGTAGCAGGGCTGTCTCACCCACTGAGCCACTGAGTCACACAGTATTAGTGGCTGTTCCCCTGTATATAAAGATAAACTAACTGCTATATATAAGGGTTAATCTTTATATACACAGGAACAAGTGCAACTGCTGTGCAACCTGGTGGCTCAGTGGGTGAGACAGTGCTGCTGGGACACAGGAGCCGTGAGTTTGAATCTGGCCCGGCTTATATTTATTTATATATATTGCTAAATGCATGGAAAGGGCAGCCATGTTTTTGCCCCCTGTGTAGCAGGTTATGGGGAGTCAGACAGGGTGCCTGGAAGCCTGGATAAACCTACTGCTAGAATATACCATTGGCTTCTACAGCCCATGAGCAGTTTGGGTTCTAGGCAGCATCTGCAATAGGAAATAGGGGAAAAGAATGAAAGAGTGAATGCAATGAATTCTGGGTAATAGCCTGACCAGTATTGGGCACTAAGTGAATAAGGCACCTACACAAATGCCATGAACAGCAGAGAAGACCCCTTCATTTATACACACAGGGGCCTGACAGCAATGTAACCCCATTTAATTACATTACTACCAAGTAAGGTTGTCACCTCATCCCTTTAATACCGGCCCCATACTGACTGCACACCCTGCATGGCTAATTAGCAGCTGATTTAGACACATGCTGCAGACTAAACTGATTTATGTGCAGCCATGCAGCTAAAGGAATAGCTAATAAGCCATGCAGGCTGTGCAGTCAGTATGGGGCAGGTATTACACAGGGGAGGAACCCTATCTCTCCCCTAGCCATACAGTGAGCTACAGAGCATACAGAACTCTAGTACCCAACCATCCCATGGGCTACAGTCCCGCTGGCACAGGCTGCAGTCAGTGAGAGAGCGGTTCTGGCCATGCAGCAGCCATTAGCATGTGTGTCGCTGCGGCGCCTGGTGATGACATCACAGGAAAGCGACACGTCTCACCCAATGGGGCTTTCTCAAGCAAATGCATCAGCCAGCAGGGCCCCATTCTAACGTACATGCTATTTGGCTAACAAGATACTCATCTCAGCGTTATTCTAAACAATAACATTTACAGGCAGTAACTAGGGGCCGGCAGAAGACATGTGCCTCGGGGGCAATGACAGGCCAGTAAGTGACATAAGCAGTGCATGCTGGGATTAGTAGTTCAGTTTCTGTTTGCTGAGTTACTTGTGCCTGGGGCTCCCATTATAGATTTCTAAATGTTGTTGGAAGTGCTAATCTAAGATAACTTGTAATTGGTCTTCCTTTTCTATTTGCATTTTTTAATTATTTAATTATTATTTAGGCTTTTGTTTAGCAGCTCTCTAGGTTGGAATTTCAGCGGCTATCTGATTGCTAGGGTCCAAATTACCCTAGCAACCAGGCAGTGGTTTGAATGGGACCTGGGAATATGAATAGAGCAGGGCTTAAATAGAACAATAAGTAATACACAGTAACATGGAAACTGTAACCTCACAGAGCAATAGGCTTGGGCTGCCGGGGTCAGAGAAAACCTGGAAGGAGACGAGTAAAAGCTAATAATTTAAAAACTATTAAAAATGAAGACCAATTGCAAAGTTGCTATGAATAAGCCATTCTATAACATACTAAAGGTTAACCTGAATGTGAACTATGCCTTTATCCCTAAGAGACTCTCCCATAGTGCTAGAGACAGCCAAGTCAGCCAATAACCAGGGTGATGGGCTAGCCAACACAAAGCTGACCCAAACCCACCCCTAACCTGCCCAGCTTCTGTATTTATAGGCCTGTGCCTGCCGCGCCCCTCTGTGATGTCACAAAAGGGGCGGGGCACAACTGTAAATACTGAAGTCTAAAAGCAGCGCCTAGTAAGGTCCCAGGTGGGGTAGGAGCATGGTAACGTTCAGCCTGAACCCCTGCCCCCGGCCCCCAATGTTGTGTGGCTGCACATCACTATTATGGGCGAGAGTGTTTATATAGCGCCAATCAGTGTGGGACAGGTTGGGCGGCACCGTGGCTCAGTGGTTGGTTCTCCTGCCTTGCAGCGCTGAGGTTCCAAGTTCAATTCCAGCAACAGCGCTGTGAGGAGTTTGTATGTTCTATGTGTGGGTTCCTTTGGGGTGTTAACCCTCCGCACGTAGAACATACAGGTAGGTAAATTGGCTTGTCTCTAAATTGCCCTTACTCTGTGTGTGTGTGTGTGTGTGTGTGTGTGCGTGCGTATGGGGTAGGGAAGCTCCCTGTAGGAATAAAAGCTCCTTGCAGTGTTGGGGTCGGAATCAAACTCGAGACCCCAGCACCGCAAGGCGGCAGCACTAACCACAGAACCGCGGGGCCCTTTTGCGCGCGCAGCCTTTTTTTTTGTGTATTTATCATTTCTTTCACTTGAAAAATGAAAACATGGCTGGATTTGAACCCATGACTTCTGCCCTGTGGCAGCACTGTCTCACCCACTGAGCCACTGAGTCACACAGTAATAGTGGCTGTTCCCCTGTATATAAAGATAAACTAACTGCTCTATATAAGGGTTAATCCTTATATACACAGGAACAAGTGCAACTGCTGTGCAACCTGGTGGCTCAGTGGGTGAGACAGTGCTGCTGGGACACAGGAGCCGTGAGTTTGAATCTGGCCTGGCTTATATTTATTTATATATATAGCTAAATGCATGGAAAGGGCAGCCATGTTTTTGCCCCTGTGTAGCAGGTTATGGGGAGTCAGACAGTGACACAGAGTGTATTTAGCCCCAAGGAGAGGAAGGCACACACAGCACTTAGTACTCCTGCCCTTTATGGCTGTGGGTTTGGCCCTGAGCACCCAAAGGCCACACTGATTATAGTGAATAGATGTCTCCCCCCGGCCAACCTACAGCTGCTACAGGACCATGGGTGCCTAGTGGCTATTTTGCTCTCCCTGCACCAAACTGCAGGGTAATGGAGCCATAGTTTATCTTCCCTTGCTGCAGCTTTATCTGTGCCCATCCCCGTGCGTCGGCAGCCGATTGGTATTCGTTCATTTTGCCTGCAGGCTGATTGGTCAAACTCCCTGAAGAATTGCCCATTGTACCCATGGGGGTTGCTGGGGACTTGCCCCTAACTCAGCTCTTCTGATTTTAGGTTCCAATACAAGAATCTCTGATTTACTTTGAAGACAAGGAGCTGAATGAGCCGGCGGCTAACAATTTCATGAGTAAGTTATGTGTCTGTGCAATTCTACGTGTGTCTGATACCTCAGTACAACCTGATAACGTGCCCAACTCTGTCCCCCAGGTCTGATGAGATTCATGGGAGACCAACAGTTCAGACAGCAGGATGATATGGGATGTGCTTTTGAAATCCTACAGGTTAGTGGGCAGGTTGTAAAAAGAAAGAACGAGCAACCACATGTAAAAATATTAGGGTATTGAATTATTCTTTCACCATTTAATGGAAATAATGTAACTACAAGGTTATTTCTAATATCCTAAGTTTTTTTTTTTAATGTGAAATAGTGCTGTACGTGGGGCAGGCCCCATATAATCATACTCAGAGTTCCCTGTATAACTCAGCCTGCAGCCTTGTGCCTTTATATGGGCACAGAACCCCTCAGTGACTGCTAATATCCTTATCATTTACAGTAGGGGGTACATTATCCCTTATAATACATGAGTGATACTCAGAGTTCCCTGTATAACTCAGCCTGCAGCCTTGTGCCTTTATATGGGGGGCACAGAACCCCTCAGTGACTGCTAATATCCTTATCATTTACAGTAGGGGGTACATTATCCCTTATAATACATGAGTGATACTCAGAGTTCCCTGTATAACTCAGCCTGCAGCCTTGTGCCTTTATATGGGCACAGAACCCCTCAGTGACTGCTAATATCCTTATCATTTACAGTAGGGGGTACATTATCCCTTATAATACATGAGTGATACTCAGAGTTCCCTGTATAACTCAGCCTGCAGCCTTGTGCCTTTATATGGGCACAGAACCCCTCAGTGACTGCTAATATCCTTATCATTTACAGTAGGGGGTACATTATCCCTTATAATACATGAGTGATACTCAGAGTTCCCTGTATAACTCAGCCTGCAGCCTTGTGCCTTTATATGGGGGGCACAGAACCCCTCAGTGACTGCTAATATCCTTATCATTTACAGTAGGGGGTACATTATCCCTTATAATACATGAGTGATACTCAGAGTTCCCTGTATAACTCAGCCTGCAGCCTTGTGCCTTTATATGGGGGGCACAGAACCCCTCAGTGACTGCTAATATCCTTATCATTTACAGTAGGGGGTACAGTATCCCTTATAATACATGAGTGATACTCAGAGTTCCCTGTATAACTCAGCCTGCAGCCTTGTGCCTTTATATGGGCACAGAACCCCTCAGTGACTGCTAATATCCTTATCATTTACAGTAGGGGGTACATTATCCCTTATAATACATGAGTGATACTCAGAGTTCCCTGTATAACTCAGCCTGCAGCCTTGTGCCTTTATATGGGGGGCACAGAACCCCTCAGTGACTGCTAATATCCTTATCATTTACAGTAGGGGGTACATTATCCCTTATAATACATGAGTGATACTCAGAGTTCCCTGTATAACTCAGCCTGCAGCCTTGTGCCTTTATATGGGGGGCACAGAACCCCTCAGTGACTGCTAATATCCTTATCATTTACAGTAGGGGGTACAGTATCCCTTATAATACATGAGTGATACTCAGAGTTCCCTGTATAACTCAGCCTGCAGCCTTGTGCCTTTATATGGGCACAGAACCCCTCAGTGACTGCTAATATCCTTATCATTTACAGTAGGGGGTACATTATCCCTTATAATACATGAGTGATACTCAGAGCTCCCTGTATAACTCAGCCTGCAGCCTTGTGCCTTTATATGGGCACAGAACCCCTCAGTGACTGCTAATATCCTTATCATTTACAGTAGGGGGTACATTATCCCTTATAATACATGAGTGATACTGTATAACTCAACCTTTTAACTCTAACCCCCAGCTATGCCGGGAGAAACAGGTGCTGAGAGATGAAATCTACTGCCAAGTGATTAAGCAAATCACAGCGAACCCCAAACAGTGAGTACCCCCCAAAAGTAACCATCAGTGCTCAAATGCTGTGCTCTCCCCTTGAGAACCCCAAATGTAGCTAAATGAATCAATGTGATAATGAATAAATAAGAATCAGAACATGCTATAAGAGATCACTACCTACTAAAAGTACAAAGTAGCGTTGCTAGGAGTCGACCCCCAGGCAGAGTAACCCAGTCTGTAGGATATTCCCAATACAACTCGTTTATATCCATGCTCTGATCTGACCCCCATAGGGATAGCTGTAATCGTGGCTGGCGTATCCTAAGCCTCCTGACGGGATTCTATCTGCCATCCCCCAACTTACTGCCATGTGTCACCAAGTACCTTCAGGACTGCGTCGGCGACTACCAAGGTACTGGCTTATTCCTTGTAATCAGTGTGTAGAACCGTAAGGGGTTATTTCCATATATACACATCTGTCTATCAGGACAATTGCAGCGCAAATGGCTTGTATAATAACCCCAGAGCAAACTCTCACTTCCCCACACAGAAGTGTCCCGGCTCTGCCAGGAGCACCTTCGCCGGACCGTGCTGTACCATGGGCGCAGACATCTCCCATCAAAAGCCGAGATGGACGCTTTGCTGGTAACTGGGGGCATGGAGTTTGTATCATCTTTATAGATGGAATGACATTATTGCTTAAGATGGAGGGGGCAGTAAGTCATTGCAGAAAATGGTGAAGGTGGCAGTAACTTCAGAGAGTGATGGAGGTGGCATTAAGTAATTGCATAGAATGATGGAGAAGGCAGTACGTTATTGCAGAGAATGATGGGAGGTGGCAGTAACTCAGAGAATGGAAGAAGTGGGGGTGGCAGTAACTCAGAGAATGGAAGAAGTGGAGGTGGCAGTAACTCAGAGAATGGAAGAAGTGGCATTAAGTAATTGCAGAGAATGAGTGGGGTGGCAGTAACGCAGAGAATGGTGGAGGTGGCGGTAACTCAGAGAATGGAAGAAGTGGCAGTAAGTCATTGCAGAGAATGGTGAAGGTGGCGGTAACTCAGAGAATGGAAGAAGTGGAGGTGGCAGTAACTCAGAGAATGGAAGAAGTGGAGGTGGCAGTAACTCAGAGAATGGAAGAAGTGGCAGTAAGTAATTGCAGAGAATGAGTGGGGTGGCAGTAACGCAGAGAATGGTGGAGGTGGCGGTAACTCAGAGAATGGAAGAAGTGGCAGTAAGTCATTGCAGAGAATGGTGAAGGTGGCGGTAACTCAGAGAATGGAAGAAGTGGCAGTAAGTAATTGCAGAGAATGGTGGAGGTGGCAGTAACTCAGGGAATGGAGGAGGTGGCAGTAAGTCATTGCAGAGAATGGTGGTAGTGTTGTTGCCCAATTTATTAAAGTAAAATGTACATAAGTTTTCTTGGCTGGATTAGTATAATGGTAGAGGGTTTATCTGACTGAGTAAGATTAACATTACATTACCTGTATATAATGATACTTCCCAATATTGGTCCGGTCAGGTAACACCATCTCACCTCCATTTTACCTGACTGGCTGAGCTGGTGAGTATAGTTCAGCCAATGGGAAAGCAATAAGTTACCCGCTGAATGTTTGTGCCCCCCCCCCACAGAATGACCGAGTATCTCGCCGACTGATTATAAAGTTACCCGGAGGAGCTGAGTTCACCACCAAAATTAAGACCTTCACTGTAAGTATCGGTTCTGAACCCGCCGTCCCGCCGGCGACCTGCCTTTAGCTGCCCTGGGACGTTGGGAGTTGCAGTCCAACCTGAGGCACTTTGCCTGCATGTTGCTGGGGCAGAGGTTGGGCTGCACTCCTGAAAGGCCTTCCAGCTTCTCCCATCTCTCCCTTAGGTGGCGGCTGACGTGGTGCCCGAGATTTGTGAGCAAATAAACGTCTCTGAGCCTGAGGAGACTGATGAGTTTGCTCTGTTTGCCAACAAGAACAAAGGTACCTTGTTATGGGGGTGGCAGTTGTAAGGTACCCAAGGTCTTGGCCATGACATTAAAGCTTCTGTGAACCCCCCGTGTAGGTGAAGTGGTACGGCCTCTGCGTGGGGGCGAATATATCCACGACTTCCTGCTGCGGGACAACTCTGTGGACCTGGAATTCCGCCGAGTGACTTGGAAGGCCACCCTTAGGGGGCGCAGTGAGCTGTATATCCAATTGCACTTCAGTCAGGTATTGGCCCCGTACCCAAGAGCAGTGGCTTAGTAGGAGGCCAATAAGCTGTAGGTCCTACTAAACATGCTCCCAGTTCAGAAAGATGGTGGCCTAGCTGAGTTTGCATGGGGTGTTACATGAAACCTAAAATTTAGACAAAATAGCAAAAAATAGAAATTACTGGGGGAAAAAAGTAATTTGTTGTGGCATGCTATTAAAAAAAGTAGTTAGGTTTTCTGAGGGTGAACTTCTCCTTTAATCCCAGCGATCACAAAGCTTTATTTTGCAGCCGATACCCTCTAACCAAAAATGGACTTTTTTGCCCTTCCAGATGCTCAGTGACTACATGCAGGGCAAAGCCTTGTTACTGAGCCCATCCGATCTTCTGGGGGTGCAGACGGGGAGAGTGGCTGCCATTCTGCACAGGATAAAGGGCCTTAGCAGCCCCCCGAGCAAGTGAGTATGGCAGTAACAACTAGACAGCAGTGTGCTGGTAATGTCCGTTGGAATTGCTGGAGATGTGGGCTAAGAGAACTCACACATGGGGAATGGGGGGCCTTGCTGGGTCCCATAGGGTCCTACTAACCTCTCTCCTCCCTACCCTTCCAGGCAGGAACTTCTGGATTATATTCCCAACTCAGTGCACAACCGCCTGAACCTTCAGGCTGCACAGCAGAGCCTTCTTCAGGAGCTCAGAGAGACCCAGAACATCTCTGCTCATCAGGCAAAGATCCGATTCTTGGGTAAGTTGGGAAAGAAGTCCTTTCTTCCTGTGCTTTGCCCTTTCCTGATTCAGTGCCACATTCCAGCAGAATTATGGGTAAGTGAAGGTGTCCCTACATCCACTGAAGGTTTTCCTCCCAGATGCTCCAAGGTGGCAACTTTACCCCAGGGGTTATTGCTGCAGCCAATCAGATGATATCACATGCCATTGTTATGTTTCCAGAAACGGTTTCCATTCTGCCCCTATTTGAATACAACGTATACCATGTGACGCGAATAAGTGAACCCGGCATGACGTCTCCTTGCTTTGTGGCCATCAATCACCAGCATTTACTGGTCTTGGAGAAGAACAGTCAAGTAAGTCTAGCCCGCTTCCATCAAATAAATACCTTTCCGGTGGCGGGGTTCCAGGAGCCACAGATACCCCTGACGTCGGGTTCATTTTCCCTTTTCCCTCCTGTTTATTAGGAACCAAGCATGTGTATCAACCTGCAAGATATTCAGAGCATGCGCACAATGCGCCCCTTTGACAGCAACACGCTACCGGGAGTGGAAATTAATTATGGTTCGGCCGCAAACCCTCGTACCATGTGGGTGGAACTCCAGGAGGTATGTGTTTAGGGGTTGGAGATCATCCTGTGACAGATTAGTCTGTAGGTAGTCATGTCTCTAAGCAGCCATAATACGTGGTTTTGTCAACCATTCCTCTCTAGGCAGCCATGATAATGCTTGTTGTCAACCATTCCTCTCTAGGCAGCCATAATACTTGGTTTTGTCAACCATTGCTCTCTAGGCAGCCATGATAATCCTTGTTGTCGACCATTCCTCTCTAGGCAGCCATGATAATCCTTGTTGTCGACCATTCCTCTCTAGGCAGCCATGATAATCCTTGTTGTCGACCATTCCTCTCTAGGCAGCCATGATAATCCTTGTTGTCGACCATTCCTCTCTAGGCAGCCATGATAATCCTTGTTGTCGACCATTCCTCTCCAGGCAGCCATGATAATCCTTGTTGTCGACCATTCCTCTCTAGGCAGCCATGATAATTCTTGTTGTCAACCATTCCTCTCTAGACAGCCATGATAATCCTTGTTGTCGACCATTCCTCTCTAGGCAGCCATGATAATTCTTGTTGTCAACCATTCCTCTCTAGACAGCCATGATATGTGGTTTTGTTGACCATTTCTCTCTAGGCAGCCATGATAATCCTCGTTGTCAACCATTCCCTTCTAGGCAGCCATGATAATCCTCGTTGTCAACCATTCCCTTCTAGGCAGCCATGATAATCCTCGTTGTCAACCATTCCCTTCTAGGCAGCCATGATAATCCTTGTTGTCAACCATTCCCTTCTAGGCAGCCATGATAATCTTTGTTGTTGACTGTTCCTCTCTAGGCAGCCATGATAATCCTTGTTGTCAACCATTCCTCTCTAGACAGCCATGATACTTGGTTTTGTTGACCATTTCTCTCTAGACAGCCATGATACTTGGTTTTGTTGACCATTTCTCTCTAGACAGCCATGATACTTGGTTTTGTTGACCATTTCTCTCTAGACAGCCATGATACTTGGTTTTGTTGACCATTTCTCTCTAGGCAGGCATGACATAGTTACATAGTTACATGACAATCCTTGTTGTCAACCATTCCTCTCTAGACAGCCATGATACTTGGTTTTGTTGACCATTTCTCTCTAGACAGCCATAATACTTGGTTTTGTTGACCATTTCTCTCTAGACAGCCATGATACTTGGTTTTGTTGACCATTTCTCTCTAGACAGCCATAATACTTGGTTTTGTTGACCATTTCTCTCTAGACAGCCATAATACTTGGTTTTGTTGACCATTTCTCTCTAGACAGCCATAATACTTGGTTTTGTTGACCATTTCTCTCTAGACAGCCATGATACTTGGTTTTGTTGACCATTTCTCTCTAAGCAGGCATGACATAGTTACATAGTTACATGACAATCCTTGTTGTCAACCATTTCTCTCTAGCAAGCCATGATAATCCTCGTTCTCAGCCATTCCCTTTTAGGCAACCATGATAATCTTTGCCAACCGTTGCTGTCTTGACCTCCATAATAATAATAATTGTTGTCAGCAGCCAATGCGCTTTAGACACCCATGACAATTATTACCAACCAAGGGAAAATAAACCCCTACAGTATTTTCTAACAAAACCCCATTGATGGTTTCAAGACCTAACACCTACATTTGTTCCGTTTGCAGGCAAAAGAGCTGTATCACACACTGGCCTTGGTCATAGAAAACATGGAGACTGCGCCAACATAGGACCCCGGGAGCCCAAACTCTGCCCTTGTAACTTATTTGCATTCTAATTATTTTGATTTGCCGGTGCCAAGAACAAAATAGCGTAAAATCATCTGGGACTGGGATTGCCCCCATGTGCACTTAGGGGTGGTCTCTGTAGGGGTGGCCCAAGGGACTTCCCATTCATGTCAGTGGGTTTGTATCCAAGGAGCACAGGAAGTTCCCCCCCCCCACCATGCTGTTGCTCTGCTCTTACATGGGGGCTTTAGGGGGCACGGGGGCTAGGATCAGTACAGATACTGATTATTCCTATAATTTGTGATGCTGATATCGCCGTGCAATTGTGTTAATAAATCCCTGTATTTAAATAATGAACCATTAAAGAGAAAATAGAGAATACAAGGCCTGGGTCCCTCCCTGTTTAACCCTGTGAAGCCCAGCCTCTCCCTAGCAGGAAGGGAATGGTGAGGCTTCCAGAGAATGTCGGAGGAGAAGAGGAGCGATAGCTGGAAGATCCCAACATCTTCATAAATGGGAGGTCTGCATGTGGGTGTAGCGGCTAATGTTCACGTGTGCATTTCTATTCAGATGTTTTATAAGCCCACCCAGATAGAAGCAATGAATTCTAAGGGGATATTTCATATAAAATAACTTTACACTAAATGTAAAGGATCCAAGGGCTGATGGGGGGTTCCCACTAAATTCATATCTACGGTAGAACGTTGATGGAGCAAGAGCTCCTTCTGTTGGTCAATGCTCAATCAACCAACTTCAATAAAGATCCATTGAACCCTCCAATCAAGGACCAGGTCCTCCCCCTCCCAGTTTGACCACAGGAAAGATAGCAGCAAGTACTGGGGGAGACTGGACTCAATCACCGGGGGTGTTGTTTCCTAAATAAGCTCAGAGTTCAGAATAGACACCAACAGAAACTACATGTAAAGCTGGAAAATTGTTATTTGCAAGGCAAGTGTACCTCCCCTTGAATTTGGGTCGGCATAAGAACCTGGCTTTACTAATCAAAGTAGATCTGTGAGTCAGAGTTATTTTTTACCCTACAGTTTGTACTAAACAAAGTGAATACTTTTGGCTGAAAGTTTGGGGTGCTGGGAGTTTTCCTAAAAAGCTTCAGATTCAACTAAAGTTCTGTTAAATATCTGTATATCCTCATTGCAAATATATATTATGCTAGCAGTGTAGCATTGCCACTGGCACTGTCAGACCAACCTATCAAATCCAAAGGAATCTGAGGGCCATGTTTTCCCATGGTCAGCTGAAAGTGGTTAGTGAGGTAAGGAAACATTTGGAGAGGCTGAATGGTTTGAGTACTTACAGTCAGAGCTGGGGGAAATGAGTTGGCACAAAGCCATTTGGTCAGGCAGGGGCACCACCAGTACTGGGCAGTATCCCGGCTGAAGAAGCAGCATCGGGGCAGTAGATGTGGGGCTGGATAATACGACACTTGGAAAGGTTGAGTTTGGGGACCAACATTGTTTACCATCACATGGTATTAGGTACCATAATACTTGCAGAGGCTCACATAGGTACCAATACATATGCAGGGTTGGTACTATCCCACTTACCCAGGTATGAGTAGGTACCAAGCGGCAGGTAGGTTCCGTCACATTTGCATAGATAGGGTTGGGTACCGTCAGTCCTTGCAAGGGGCAGGTAGGTACCGTCAGTCCTTGCAAGGGGCAGGTAGGTACCGTCACATTGGATAGGTTGGGGTGGGTACCATCAGTCCTTGCAAGGGGCAGGTAGGTACCGTCACATTGGAAAGGTTGGGTTGGGTACCATCAGTCCTTGCAAGGGGCAGGTAGGTACCGTCACATTGGATAGGTTGGGTTGGGTACCATCAGTCCTTGCAAGGGGCAGGTAGGTACTATCACTTTTGGATAGGTAGGGTTGGGTACGGTCAGCCCTTGCTAGGGGCAGGTAGGCAATATCATGATTGGATTAGTAGAGTTGGGTACCGTCACAGCTGCAGAGGGGCAGGTAGGTACCATCACAGTTAGATAGGTAGGGTTGGGTACCGTCACAGTTGCAGAGGGGCAGGTAGGTACCATCACAGCTGTGCAGCCAGCTGACATCACAGTCAGAAACATAGTGTTCGTTACCATCACAGTTTCAGGGGTCTGCAGGTAGGTACCATCACAGTTTCAGGGGTCTGCAGGTAGGTACCATCACAGTTTCAGGGGTCTGCAGGTAGGTACCATCACAGTTTCAGGGGTCTGCAGGTAGGTACCATCACAGTTTCAGGGGTCTGCAGGTAGGTACCATCACAGTTTCAGGGGTCTGCAGGTAGGTACCATCACAGTTTCAGGGGTCTGCAGGTAGGTACCATCTCAGTTTCAGGGGTCTGCAGGTAGGTACCATCTCAGTTTCAGGGGTCTGCAGGTAGGTACCATCACAGTTTCAGGGGTTTGCAGGTAGGTACCATCTCAGTTTCAGGGGTTTGCAGGTAGGTACCATCTCAGTTTCAGGGGTCTGCAGGTGGTACCATCACAGTTTCAGGGGTCTGCAGGTAGGTACCATCTCAGTTTCAGGGGTCTGCAGGTAGGTACCATCACAGTTTCAGGGGTCTGCAGGTAGGTACCATCTCAGTTTCAGGGGTCTGCAGGTAGGTACCATCTCAGTTTCAGGGGTCTGCAGGTGGTACCATCACAGTTTCAGGGGTCTGCAGGTAGGTACCATCACAGTTTCAGGGGTCTGCAGGTAGGTACCATCTCAGTTTCAGGGGTCTGCAGGTAGGTACCATCACAGTTTCACAGCTGAATCACTTACCCACACTAAATCCATTATGTTTTTATTATTCATATGTACATTTCCTCTCTAATTGTAACGTAAACAATCTTTTCCTGAAAACGGTAAGGTGCTGAGATCTGTGTTAAAGGGGAAGTTTGCCTTAAAATTAACTTTCAGTCTGTTCAGATGGAACGGAAGCATCTTGTCCCCTGCAGATCATACTGACCCTTGTTTATTATTTGTCCCTTTCTATTCTGTATCTCTCCCAACTTAAACTTCCACTGCTGTCTGGTATCTATGGCCAGTGTTGCTGAGCAACCAGACTGTGAGCACTCTCCCATTCTTCATTACGACTTTATAATGACTGCCTGGTTGTTAGGGTCAGTAAGCCTAGCAACCAGATAACAGTTTCAGTTCCAAACCAGCATACATGCAGAACATAAATACCAAATACTAAAAAGAAAGAAAGCTGGTTACCCTACTCATACTCAAGAGTTAATTATAAGGTTCATTTCTCCTTTAACCACTTAAGATTCTAAATTTACCCCCCAAACATCGGATTGGTTGCTATGGATCACTAGACCTTGTGTACAGGGTGTAGCGGTTGTTACACTTCCCCTTTAAAATGTAATAGTTCTAATCTAAAATAATTTTTGAACTCTATTTGTGCTGTAGCTCTCTGGTCTGGTTGTTAGGGTCCTGCTGGTCCTAGCAACCAGGTAAGGCTTTAACATCCAGATTAGCAATAGGGGGGGTGGGAACATAAAGACAAATAATACAAAATAAACACAATAAAAAGCTTTACTTGCTCTGATCTGTCAGGGTCGGTGGTGTCTGCAATGAGATGGGATAAACTGACCAATCACAAACTGAGAATGCCAATGTTTACATTATACTAAAGTCAATTTTAAGCTAAACTTCCCCTTTCAGTGGGGGTAAAAGACCCCTCTGGAGACAGAATGGCTCACGTGTGGGAAGCAACAGGCAAAGTAAGAATAGCAGCAGCATAAGTTAGGGAGTAGATAGTCTAAGGAAGGGGATGGTGGTAGTTCCAGCCTAATCCACAAGGTGGCACTGTTGCAGCAATGAATGGTTCCACAGAAAATCCAGTGTTAGTAGTACATAACGGGGAGCCCAGTCCATAAGGAGCCCTATTGCAGCAGCTGGCCAATAGAATGCGGCCGTTTCTAAGAGACCAGATCATGGCTGGATCTTTGGCCTAGTGATTCCACGGATACTGACATTTGGTTACACAGAGCACCAGAAATGGGCGGAAATCTCTCTACAGAGAGAAAATGGAGGCAAAGAGAAGAGATTGCCATTGGCTCGGAGGGTCTGGCCCCAGCACAGTGCGCGGTGGGTCGAGGTAGCCGTATGCCTGCCTGGGCAGTCTGTATGTGCATAGTTACTAAATGTCCCCAAGGGATCTTACTTGCTCTCTGCCCCTGGCATTTGCCTGCGTATCATGGCGCAGGGCCCAGCAAGTCCTTCCAGTCTTCTTCGCTCTCGCATTTAGGGCGGTCCTTGAAAAATGCCTTGATCAACTTCTGGGCCTCTTCTTTCACTGGAGGGAACAGAAAGGGTTAAAGTATAGGGTGATTGTGCCAGTTGCTTCTATGGCACTGTATCTGGTGCCCAGTTTTTCCAAGTTACCCAAACACTCCCTGAGAGGCCTAGGTCCATACACACGCCCACAAGGAAATATATAGTCCCTACTGTACCCCACCAGCACCCAGCCCCTACCGTACCCTACCGGCACCCAGCCCCTACCGTACCCTACCGGCACCCAGCCCCTACTGTACCCTACCGGCACCCAGCCCCTACTGTACCCTACCGGCACCCAGCCCCTACCGTACCCTACCGGCACCCAGCCCCTACCGTACCCTACCGGCACCCAGCCCCTACCGTACCCTACCGGCACCCAGCCCCTACCGTACCCTACCGGCACCCAGCCCCTACTGTACCCTACCGGCACCCAGCCCCTACTGTACCCTACCGGCACCCAGCCCCTACCGTACCCTACCGGCACCCAGCCCCTACCGTACCCTACCGGCACCCAGCCCCTACCGTACCCTACCGGCACCCAGCCCCTGACATGCAGTCCAATTTCTATCTATCTGACCTGATATTCTGTCTCTGTATCTTAATACTTAAGGGTGAGAGCTGCTATACTGCTTAGCAGTTAGATTTCTATCCCTAAGTACAGATACAAATATACAGAGAATGCCCCCGCACACACACTGACTTTACTGCAAAAAAACCCAGAAGAACTTACCATTTTTCCGGAGGGGCATCTTGTCCTCTCCCGTCAGATGGTGAGAGAGATGCCTTGCAAATGCTTTAAACAGATCCTAAATACAAAAAAACACAAGATCTCCGTTGTATACATGGCCTCTAATGTGCTGTGAGGATACACTGTTAACCCTTTCAGTGCCATCAGTAGGCTATTTGCTATATTTGTGTGTGTTACCATAGAATATATGTTTTGGGCTCCATGCACAGGAGTACATGTTAGGGAACACCCTGAACCCCGGGATTTTGCTCTCACCTTTGAGGCAAACTTTCCTTCTCGGAAAAACGGAGTGAGGTATTTCACCACCACATCAGCCGTCTCTTTTAGGGTCATCACTTTGTTCCCCGAAGGGGGCTGCAGGATTTTGGCGGTCCCTTCTTTATCGTGTGGGCACAGGTTGGGGTCAAAGGTTACTTTCTTCTTCCCCTGATTAGTGCTGACTTTGTGAACTGGGGCCAAAATGGAGGAAGACTTTATCTCTTCTCTTGGCCTTTTTCTGACCGGGCCTTCTGAGTCCTGGAAAGAGACACATCCATAGAGACATTGATTAACCTTGGCTGCAAAGCAGATATTAAGCCAAACTGCTATAACATGAGCTGACCTGTCCTTCTGCCGGTCTCTTTTCCCTGTCTCGGGTCCTGGGCTTACTGGGCGCCTCCTCCCTAAGAGACAGGTTCAGCTGTAAAATCAATGCACCTCTCCCTGACAGAAAGCAAGGGCCCCCCCTATACAACCTTACACACCTGCTAGTCTTTGTGCTCATCTCTTGGTGTTCCTCTGGTTCTGATTCATCTTCCACAGGCTTGAGTGGATCAGGATGAAATAAGGAGACAGAAGTCCTCCCATGGTCCTGCAATGGCTGCCCCGGTGGGGAGTCCCCAGGCTGTACATACAGGCTGCCAGTGTCTGATGGTTCTACAGCAGGGACATTCCTACAGTTGTACTCTGATGGCTCTACTATCTGCCCAGCCCAGGTGTCCCTACAAAGACTCTGCTCCTCTGGGCTGCTTTCTGCCCCTTCACCTAACTCTGTACTCACAGGTGCAGGAGGTTCCCCTTGGAGTCCATCAGAAGTTAAAGTGTCATCCTTTTGGCTTAATGACCCCTCCTTTAGAGTTGGGTTACCAGGCTTGGCTTGGACATCATTTTTGCCGGACTGTGGCTGAGCTTTGCAATGACTTGAGAAAAATTTGGAGATATTTTGGGAGTCTTTTTTTGCTGCGTTGGCAAGTTCCTGTCTTTTCTTGCTGGGTCGGGCTGCTTTGCTTGGGCTGGCCACCTTCTTGCTGTCTGGCTTGTCCGGAATGCTGCTGTCATTGCTGGCCGCCATCTCCTGGCTGGTCCCTTGACTGGACTCAACGGGTCTCCGTTCTGGCTGAGTGGTACGTAACAAGTCCGAGGCTGACTGAAATGAGGAGAGCGCCCCAACTCTCTTGCATTTAGACTGAAGGGATATTTGGAGAAAAAGAATGTTAGCTTCATGGTCCAATGGCAACCACAGCCCTTCAGGGAAGATCTGTGCCCCCAAATATGCCCCACTGAGCATGTGCAGTGCCAGTGACAGTCCTAGCAAAATACAAGATGGTGGCGAGGGTGGGAGATATCAGGAAAATGTAGGCTAATTCAATTGTTTGGCCCTGGGGCCAAACGGTCGAATTCTAATGGTGGCAATGTCACAGTCGGTTCAGGGACCGCATCAACAAGCTGATGCGGTCCCCAATCCGACTAAATCTTTTTACCTGTCCAATCAATATCTGGCATGGCCGTCATTTCTGCCCCTACACGGGCCGATAAGCTGCCGAATCAGTCCAAAGGACCCATATTGGCAGCTACAAACGCCCCGTGTATGGGGACCTTTACTCTTTATCCAGACCTTAATTGATTGTCGTGGGAGGCTTGGCCGACCATCATATGAGAGATGTGAACTATGAATCCCATTGGCTAAGGAACTATATCAGCCCTTATTGCAGTCCACCAGCTGACCAGTAAGCTCCATTGTTATATTTCCCCCACACAGCGTAATTGTTTATTATGAGACTACAATAATGAAGGCAGCCATGTGTACGATACCCACTGTTAGCATCTGGGAGGCAGACATAAATCCATCAGTGGCCGGAGTTTCTGTTCTCTGCTCCGAGTTGCTGGACCCCAAAGCACTGTGCAACTCCCCATCCTTCAACGCTTCAATTTCCTTTACCTGTAAGGGAGAAGTGCTGGATCTTACAGGCATAGCAAGAACCCCTCCATCTTCTAAGTAAACCTTGCAGTGCTATCTTGGAACCAACTCCCTCTACCCAAGTTCTGTCTCAGTGCCTGAGCCCAAGAGCTTACTTTTTTCACAATGGCCGCTTTGTAGAGATTGCACAGTTTGCTGCTCCGGAAAACCTCATACTCAAGATCAACCGCGCAGGATTCTACGTCGGTTCTGCCCAAACAAACAAATATGGAAAGGTTCATTATGGGGTGTTAGACAGTAACAATAGGGGGTAGAGGAGAACAGACTCAAGGCTCAGTGTCAGGAAGGGGCTGAAAGACTAATAAACCCTTTGCCTTCACCGTAATAAGGGCTACTAATCTTAGTGGGTGGGCAGAGGGGCACCATTACACTATGTTCATTGCCATGGATCAGTTTGCAAGGCTAAACCCAATTTTCTTTCTTTAGTTTCACCCCCTTTATAGTTATAATACTACAGGGATGTTATCATTCTATAACATACTAAAAGTGAACATAAAAGCTGTGTGAAAGGTTAAAGACCACTAAAATCTTTGTATTACTAGGGTATAAAGTATAAATAGTACTAAGAGAGCAGGACAACTACCGATGTTCTGCAGCAGCTGCCCGGGCGTTCTTGGCCAAAGCTTCCTCCAGGATATTCAGACAGTGCTCCCGAGCCTACAAGAAAAGATCATTAGCCCAACGGAAATGTTCTCAGCTTTTAACCAGGAGATGGGCTGCTGGGTAGCCGGTTAGGCTGAGTTTTATATGGATTATTTACAAGCCATATCCTTTTCTAAGCCTCCTACCTTCACGGTCAGCTTGGGAATTTTATCACTGGATGCATCTTTAAGGGGACAGTCATCACCTGTCAATGACAGAGATAAGCATTACAGGTCTGAAGGCAAGGAATATCTATACAAGGCTAAAGCAATCCCTACAAAAGGCTAAGGCCAGAGAAACACCAGAAGACTCTTCTTTGCTCACTACACTGATTTTCTGACCAGAGCAACCTTAGCTTAGTTACTTAATTTTCTACCAAGTGTCCAGTCAGCCAAAACGATCAGCAGAACAGGAGTGCATTGAGCAATTGTACATTTATTTGTTTTAAGGGTTTCCATTTGCTTTGAATCAACACACCAGCAGCGGTGGAGATAAAAGAGAACGGCCAGGGATAAAGATCTAGGGAAAAAATTGCTTTCAGAACCGAGTCCCCACAACAGATACATTTATTCCGGGAGGACGAGGTTCTAATTAATGAAGTTTGGTGCTGTTCTTGGTTTCCAATTTAACGGCGTAATTAAAAGGGAACAATGTTGTGCAGATCTTTGGTGTGGTTACTGAGCTGGGAGCTGAATGCAGATCCGGCACATAAAGGCGCCAGATGCTTCAGTTGCTCTTCAGTAAGAAAATGGCAAATCACAGGTCACACCCTGGCACAGAGGAGCCGCGTGCTTGTGAACATGGGCGTGGGGCATTTCCCAGCAATCCTCCCTTTCTGTAGATATCAATATGCCTCCCCAGAGGTTAGATCCGCATACTGAGACCTGGGTCAGGCATAATTGGGCCAGAATCCCATTTTTGATAACAGTTTAATAACAGTCGAGCAGACAGAGAGTGTTTGCACCTACTTGGAGGAATAAAGTCTTCCAGCTCTTTGCTCTGTAAGAAAAGAGGATTCCATGAATAGAGTTGTGCAGACCCCACCTCAGCAATGGGAGGGAAGGGGTTAGCAAGAGAAGCCCTCACCTTGCGCAGGTTCATTTGCTTCTGGTAGAAACTGTTCCAAACGCGCTTGCGGTCCTCTGCAGATTCCGCCGCGCCACCCTCATCGTCGTCATCATCATATCTGGAAAGAATCCAGTTTGGAAAGCAATGGTGAAAGGGAATGGTGAGAGCACAGGAAGGCTGTGGACAGCCAGCCTGGGAACAATGGCCAATTATGCAAGCCTGAAAGTGCACCTTTATAGAAGCTATGGTTTAGCTAATAGCACTATTAGGGAGTTATTAGGGGGCAATAGTCAGCCAACCGGGGTATTTATAACTACATTTTGGAAGGCAATTAGATCTGAGTGACAAGTGCAATGCACACTGGGTAAGGCTGTCTGTCTCCTCACCTGGCAAAGCCATAACCCTTCCTGCCTCCTTCGTAGAGACCTGGTTCGAAACCGAAAGGTCCCTTGGGTCCTGCGGGCTTCTCGATGCAGGTTCTGCTTCTCCCGCTCTGGAACAGGCCCTCCAGCTGCTCCACCTGGCGTTTCACTGCGAGCGGGTTCTTGCAGCTGTCGCAGGATTTGTTACACTGCGGTTTCTCATCCCCAAAATAGGCAGCTATGGCAGCGTGGCGGCACCTAAACACAAAGGCACAACGTACTGTGTATCAGTGCATCAGTCCCAGGGTAACGAGAGCCTAAGGAGCTTATTCTTTCTTCACTTCAGTAGAACTCCAGGCCCTGACATCCCCACTGGGAGTTCTAGTTCTGCAACATAAGCATTGGTGAGCCAATCCCTTTTATTTACAGTGGGGCCATGACAAGGGTACAGCAAAAATAGAAATCTGCCCTCTGGTAAGTGGCTAAATAAGGCCAAAGTCACGTGGCATTTCCTTCCCCCCCCTCCCCGACTATGAACTGTGACCCCAGGCACCAAAGTCACTGAATGATAGGTGGGTGCCACTGTATTACAGGGGTGTTTCACCATTAAGTTAATTTTTAGTATGGTATTGAATGGTCAGCTCTTAACAACTTTTCAATTGGTCTTTATTTTTTCTTTAATTAATTTTGAATTATTTGCTTTCCTCTTCCAGCTTTCTGAAGGGGGTCACTGACCCAGGGTCGGACTGGGGGGTGCAGGGCCCACCGGGGCTCATGCCCCAGGGGCCCTGCAGGTGCCCCAGCCAGCCGTGTCCCCTACCCCCCTAACCCCCCCCGCAGGGCCCCCACCTGATGTCCTCCCTGAGCGCGTATAAATTGCGTCAGGGGAGGAACAGTCAGAAGGGGGAGCACCGGCAAAGGTCGGACTGGGCAAACGGCTTTCAAACGGCTGCTTGGTTGCTAGGGTAATTTGGGCCCTAGCAACCGTATAGCAGCTAAAATTCCAAATCGGAGAGTTGCTGAAGAAAGCCAATTGCTTGTATTAAAGGAGAACTAAAGCCTGTGTAATACCTTTGTCCTGCTCCAGTAAAGCTGGGCACAGTGGTAAAGATCCATTTGTTTATAGGGGGGTCACCAAATGAGCAGCTCTTTAGCCAGATGCTGGGCCGATCACTGGGCCTATAATGGATTTTACTGCCAAATATAATTCCCCTTGGCCAGTGGGCAGGCCCCATTCCCAGGCCAAAAGGCTACCAACTCAGTATATATCAGCCCATGTATGGCCAACTTACCCCCACATATAATTCCCTTGAGGTTGCCTCCTACAATTAGTACAGCCATGTATCCTCAGCTACAGGGGCAGCCATGATACCTACAAATTATATGTGTATCTCTGAATGATGCCAAGAGCCCATCTCAGTTGGTTGGGGCACAGGTTTAACAATGCCATGAATTTTGCCCGTCACCTTTCCTGGGAATGGGTTCCCTGAATCCACTCCTTTCGCAGAACTGTGCCGGGCTGTGCCTCTGGGTGCCAAATCAGTGCATTCCATTTGGCCCATTAGTAGAGAACAGGCATGGGAGCTGCCCTTAGCTCCCCCTGGTAAGGAGCTTGCCCGCCCTGACAGTAGGACACCACAAAGATGCCTTTCATGGCTGATCCTCAAAGGAGTCGGGTTCTGACTCTCAGCTCGGAGCCTAAAGAAAAGCTCCTTTCACAGGCAGGCTGGCATTAAGCAGACAAGAACCTTCTGTGTGCGGGCAGCGGGGACGGGCGTCATACTACCGACATAACCTGGCACATTCACTGGGGCTGCCCAGATACTCACAATGGCACTTATGGAACCCCTGGCACAGCCAGCCCATTCTGCTATATTGTCACACAAACAAGGGCAAGTTAAAGGTGACTTTAGCCAAAGGCTCATTCCAATGGAATCTCCGCCTCTCCTTAAACAAACGCCACTCATTTACGCACTACTATATGTGTATGGGTCACATGATATAAATGAATCAGGGACAGAAAGACACATATGGGGCTATATCAATGGTTCGGCCCTAGGGCCGTGGGAGCGAGGGCATCAATGAGCCCATACAGTCTCTGATCCAATGGGAAAATCAAACCTGCCCAATTGACACCTGGCTGATTTTCAGTTAGATATTGATTGGGGGCCCGTGTGGGGCCCATACACAGGCAGCTAAGCTGCCAAATTGATCTAAATGACTCAAATCTGTAGCTAAAATCTGCCCGTGTATGGCCCCCTTTAGTGTTGGGGACAGGCCGAGTGACACAGGGAGGGTGGGGGACACAAGAAGCTGGTGCGGGCACCCCTTCTACATAAATAGTTGCACCCTAGGCAAGTGACTTTAGTTCCGACCCTGGATATAAGGAATATTTAAAATGTACTAATGGTTTCAGGCCCCTCCCACTTACCCATCATTCTGTGTGTTTGTGTCATAAGGTATAACTGAACCAGTGAGGGCAATAAGCACACACCTAGGGCTGTGGGACCCCCATACACACCACCTGCTCCCTTGCCCTGCCTGGAAGGGGGCTCTCATTCCAGAGTAGAATAAGAAAGGGTGGCAGGGAGTGACAGCGGCAGGGAGTGAGTGACAGCGGCAGGGAGTGAGTGACAGCGGCAGGGAGTGAGTGACAGCGGCAGGGAGTGAGTGACAGCGGCAGGGAGTGAGTGACAGCGGCGAGTGAGTGACAGCGGCAGGGAGTGAGTGACAGCGGCAGGGAGTGAGTGAGTGACAGTGGCAGCCAGTGAGTGAGTGACAGTGGCAGCGAGTGAGTGACAGTGGCAGCCAGTGAGTGAGTGACAGTGGCAGCCAGTGACAGTGGCAGCGAGTGAGTGACAGTGGCAGCGAGCGAGTGAGTGACAGTGGCAGCGAGCGAGTGAGTGACAGTGGCAGCGAGCGAGTGAGTGACAGTGGCAGCGAGCGAGTGAGTGACAGTGGCAGCGAGCGAGTGAGTGACAGTGGCAGCGAGCGAGTGAGTGACAGTGGCAGCGAGCGAGTGAGTGACAGTGGCAGCGAGCGAGTGAGTGACAGTGGCAGCGAGCGAGTGAGTGACAGTGGCAGCGAGCGAGTGAGTGACAGTGGCAGCGAGCGAGTGAGTGACAGTGGCAGCGAGCGAGTGAGTGACAGTGGCAGCGAGCGAGTGAGTGACAGTGGCAGCGAGCGAGTGAGTGACAGTGGCAGCGAGCGAGTGAGTGACAGTAGCAGCGAGCGAGTGAGTGGCAGCGAGCGAGTGAGTGACAGTGGCAGCGAGCGAGTGAGTGACAGTGGCAGCGAGCGAGTGAGTGACAGCGAGCGAGTGAGTGACAGTGGCAGCGAGCGAGTGAGTGACAGTGGCAGCGAGCGAGTGAGTGACACTGGCAGCGAGCGAGTGAGTGACACTGGCAGCGAGCGAGTGAGTGACACTGGCAGCGAGCGAGTGAGTGACACTGGCAGCGAGTGAGTGACAGTGGCAGCGAGTGAGTGACAGTTGCAGCGAGTGAGTGACAGTTGCAGCGAGTGAGTGACAGTGGCAGCGAGTGAGTGAACAGTGGCAGCGAGTGAGTGACAGTGGCCAGCGAGTGAGTGACAGTGGGCAGCGAGTGAGTGACAGTGGCAGCGAGCGAGTGAGTGACAGTGGCAGCGAGCGAGTGAGTGACAGTGGCAGCGAGCGAGTGAGTGACAGTGGCAGCGAGCGAGTGAGTGACAGTGGCAGCGAGCGAGTGAGTGACAGTGGCAGCGAGCGAGTGAGTGACAGTGGCAGCGAGCGAGTGAGTGACAGTGGCAGCGAGCGAGTGAGTGACAGTGGCAGCGAGCGAGTGAGTGACAGTGGCAGCGAGCGAGTGAGTGACAGTGGCAGCGAGCGAGTGAGTGACAGTGGCAGCGAGCGAGTAAGTGACAGTGGCAGCGAGCGAGTGACAGTGGCAGTGAGCGAGTGAGTGACAGTGACAGCGAGCGAGTGACAACGAGCGAGTGAGTGACAGTGGCAGCGAGCGAGTGAGTGACAGTGGCAGCGAGCGAGTGAGTGACAGTGGCAGCGAGCGAGTGAGTGACAGTGGCAGCGAGCGAGTGAGTGACAGTGGCAGCGAGCGAGTGAGTGACAGTGGCAGCGAGCGAGTGAGTGACAGTGGCAGCGAGTGAGTGACAGTGGCAGGAAGTGAGTGACAGTGGCAGGGAGTGAGTGAGTGACAGTGGCAGAGAGTGAGTGAAAGTGGCAGCGAGTGAGTGAGTGACAGTGGCAGGAAGTGAGTGACAGTGGCAGCGAGCGAGTGAGTGACAGTGGCAGCGAGCGAGTGAGTGACAGTGGCAGCGAGCGAGTGAGTGACAGTGGCAGCGAGCGAGTGAGTGACAGTGCAGCGAGTGAGTGACAGTGGCAGCGAGCGAGTAAGTGACAGTGGCAGCGAGCGAGTGAGTGACAGTGGCAGCGAGCGAGTGAGTGACAGTGGCAGCGAGCGAGTGAGTGACAGTGGCAGCGAGCGAGTGAGTGACAGTGGCAGCGAGTGAGTGACAGTGGCAGGAAGTGAGTGACAGTGGCAGGGAGTGAGTGAGTGACAGTGGCAGAGAGTGAGTGAAAGTGGCAGCGAGTGAGTGAGTGACAGTGGCAGGAAGTGAGTGACAGTGGCAGGGAGTGAGTGAGTGACAGTGGCAGAGAGTAAGTGTGTGACAGTGGCAGGGAGTGAGTGAGTGACAGTGGCAGAGAGTGAGTGACAGTGGCAGAGAGTAAGTGTGTGACAGTGGCAGGGAGTGAGTGAGTGACAGTGGCAGAGAGTGAGTGACAGTGGCAGCGAGTGAGTGAGTGACAGTGGCAGGAAGTGAGTGACAGTGGCAGGGAGTGAGTGAGTGACAGTGGCAGAGAGTGAGTGTGTGACAGTGGCAGGGAGTGAGCGAGTGACAGTAGCAGGGAGTGAGTGACAGTAGCAGTGAGTGAGTGAGTGACAGTAGTAGTGAGTGAGTGAGTGACAGTAGCAGTGAGTGAGTGAGTGACAGTACAGTGAGTGAGTGAGAGACAGTAGCAGTGAGTGAGAGACAGTAGCAGTGAGTGAGTGACAGTAGCAGTGAGTGAGAGACAGTAGCAGTGAGTGAGTGAGAGACAGTAGCAGTGAGTGAGTGACAGTAGCAGTGAGTGAGTGAGTGACAGTAGTAGTGAGTGAGTGAGTGACAGTAGCAGTGAGTGAGTGAGTGACAGTAGCAGTGAGTGAGTGACAGTACAGTGAGTGAGTGAGAGACAGTAGCAGTGAGTGAGTGACAGTAGTAGTGAGTGAGTGAGTGACAGTAGCAGTGAGTGAGTGAGTGACAGTACAGTGAGTGAGTGAGAGACAGTAGCAGTGAGTGAGAGACAGTAGTACAGTCCCACAGAAGGGAGTGCTATAGTTGGCACCAGTTAGGCAGAGACATAACGTACATGGCATTCCCTTACAGCCACTTACAGTACAGGCAGCGGCAGGGTATGGGCACCCCGGCAGCAGCTGTTGCCCCCCCTGTCCCCCTGTCTCGCACCCACCCCCTGTACTACTGGCTCAGCCCAAACTCCTCTGCCCCCTCCCCTTGCAGGACGGCCTGAAACTTAAAACCTCCCATTGCCAAGCCAACTGGGAGTGTGAGTTTGGGGTGAGAGGCGGCTGTCACAACAGAGCAGGGAACAGCTGGGGCTGTGTGGGGTTACAGGGCAGGAGAGGCAGCACTGGACCTGGCCTCAGGGGTAAGTCTCCCATTCTGCTGCTATCCTAGGGCTCTCGGGGCATGCTGGGAGTTGTAGTTGGATCACATATGGGAGGGTGAAGGCTTGTGTAAAATTTGTTATTAAATGTATGGGCACTTAGTGGCTGTCAGCAGATGCTGAGAGTTGTAGTTCCATCTATTAAGGGGTAAATATTGCCTCTTACAAATAATACATCATGATTTGTATACTGGGCAGCGCTCTCTAATATATATAATAATATTCCTGCTGGAAGGAAAGATGGCATTGATAGATGTGTAGCCTGCAGTACCGCCGCTGCCCTGTGGTGCCTGGATACAAGCCTTTCCCATAGGCCACAACAGAACAGCGCCACCGGCACTGGCAACAGAGCGACCTCTCTCCCAGACGCAATGTGACTGCTACACACACAGGGCTGAGAGGTGTGTATAATAAGCACACACTGCTACTCTTATGTAACCGCAATAATGACTCTTTATCTGCCGCTCACAAACCCATTAAACAAAACCACATGCAACAGCTGCTGCGCCAGATAGATCCTAACTGCCAGCATGTACTCCTTACTATACACTCCTAGCCCCTTCTCCTGGCTCCCTCTTGCCTTACTACACACACTATGCCACACTTACACCCTGGTCTGGGAAAAGGTGCCCCCTAAAGTGAGCTCTGTGCAAGCGATGTTTCTTTAGAAAACTGGTGGAGGATGCTGGGAGTTATAGTTCAGCTGCAGTGGAGCCAGTGCATCTCCCAAATACTGTCATTTATTGAGCTTGGGATCTGTGTGCTACTGGGTGAGTCACTCAGCACTGCCTTTGTGTTCCCCGAGCCAGTCAGTTTGGCTAATGGCCTGCGGGATCCATGGCGCTGTGTCTGGGTGACTGTTACCCCAATGTTTCTATATATCTGTAACCTTGTTATGGGCTAAGGGAGCCCAGCCTGAAGGCCAGTTAGGGGGGGATTTGGGGTGAGTGCTTATTTGTACCCTGGGTACCCCTGGAACTATAGCAGGGTGACTGTTACCCCAATGTTTCTATATATCTGTAACCTTGTTATGAGCTAAGGGGGCCCAGCCTGAAGGCCAGTTAGGGGGGGATTTGGGGTGAGTGCTTATTTGTGCCCTGGGTACCCCCGGAACTATAGCGGGGTGACTGTTACCCCAATGTTTCTATATATCTGTAACCTTGTTATGGGCTAAGGGAGCCCAGCCTGAAGGCCAGTTAGGGGGGGATTTGGGGTGAGTGCTTATTTGTGCCCTGGGTACCCCCGGAACTATAGCGGGGTGACTGTTACCCCAATGTTTCTATATATCTGTAACCTTGTTATGGGCTAAGGGAGCCCAGCCTGAAGGCCAGTTAGGGGGGGATTTGGGGTGAGTGCTTATTTGTGCCCTGGGTACCCCTGGAACTATAGCAGGGTGACTGTTACCCCAATGTTTCTATATATCTGTAACCTTGTTATGGGCTAAGGGGGCCCAGCCTGAAGGCCAGTTAGGGGGGGATTTGGGGTGAGTGCTTATTTGTGCCCTGGGTACCCCTGGAACTATAGCAGGGTGACTGTTACCCCAATGTTTCTATATATCTGTAACCTTGTTATGGGCTAAGGGGGCCCAGCCTGAAGGCCAGTTAGGGGGGATTTGGGGTGAGTGCTTATTTGTGCCCTGGGTACCCCTGGAACTATAGCGGGGTGACTGTTACCCCAATGTTTCTATATATCTGTAACCTTGTTATGGGCTAAGGGGGCCCAGCCTGAAGGCCAGTTAGGGGGGGATTTGGGGTGAGTGCTTATTTGTGCCCTGGGTACCCCTGGAACTATAGCGGGGTGACTGTTACCCCAATGTTTCTATATATTTGTAACCTTGTTATGGGCTAAGGGGGCCCAGCCTGAAGGCCAGTTGGGGGGGGGGGTGAGTGCTTATTTGTGCCCTGGGTACCCCTGGAACTATAGCAGGGTGACTGTTACCCCAATGTTTCTATATATCTGTAACCTTGTTATGGGCTAAGGGGGCCCAGCCTGAAGGCCAGTTAGGGGGGGATTTGGGGTGAGTGCTTATTTGTGCCCTGGGTACCCCTGGAACTATAGCAGGGTGACTGTTACCCCAATGTTTCTATATATCTGTAACCTTGTTATGGGCTAAGGGGGCCCAGCCTGAAGGCCAGTTAGGGGGGGATTTGGGGTGAGTGCTTATTTGTGCCCTGGGTACCCCTGGAACTATAGTGGGGTGACTGTTTCCCCAATGTTTCTATATATCTGTAACCTTGTTATGGGCTAAGGGGGCCCAGCCTGAAGGCCAGTTAGGGGGGATTTGGGGTGAGTGCTTATTTGTGCCCTGGGTACCCCTGGAACTATAGCGGGGTGACTGTTACCCCAATGTTTGTAACCTTGTTATGTGCTAAGGGGCTGTCTGATAAAAGGTTGAACAAGCACTGGCCTGAGATTGGGAAAAGGACTGGGAGCTGAATCCCATGAGTTTATGGCAGGGGTGGGTGCCATAAAGACTGAATGAAAGGGGAAGACACAATAGACATCAGTAAAGAGACCCTCCCATCTCACTATTACCCTAGTGCAGTGCAGGGAGTACAACAGCGCAGTACAATGGGGCACAATAGGCTGTACTGGAGTATAATGGGCCAGGTGCAAGCTTGCTAAGTGCTGCCCTTACCTGCAATCAAATGCCCCCCAGGCAACCTAGCTTTATATCCCCACTGCCACCCTGCTATAATCTGCCAGTTAGGTACTCACTGCACTACGCAACCAAACAAATGCCAACGACTAACTACACATATCCACTCTGATTAACTGGCGAACACTGCAGCAGTGGCACCTATGGGGCTATTATGTGCCAAGGGGTGGCAGCCGCTGATGGGCCCATCTCCTTCCATGTTTATCAGCAGTCTCTCTATGAGAGAGCTGTAGCTGCGCAGGGCTACCCAGTGGGACCTGGAAAAACAGATGCGAGACGGCCAACTAGGCCCCTCTGGCAGGGGACCGGATAGAAACCATATGGAGGGGATGAAGCAAGAGTCACGCAGGGGAGAAAAACAGACATACTGGGGAAAGAGACAGCAACACACACAGCCGAGAGAAGCAGCGAGACACACACAGTGGGGAGACATGGGTGCATGAGTAGTAAGCAGCACCCCTCAGTAATAAGGCAAGGGTGACGCCCAGCACCTAACAACAGGCAGATTGTTCTGCCGTGTGGCACTAACACCAGTATGAGTTGGCACCCTGCCAGCCTGTGCGTTTGCCCGCAAGTGCCCTCTCTCGCAATTAATGCTGTTTAGAATCCTACCAGCCAGCGCTGCCCTACCATTACCCCCCAGCACGGATTAATAAATTACCCTGTTGCTAGGGGAGCAGAACTACATAAACTTCATCTCCCAAACATATTTATTCTGTATCATTGCTCTGTACAGGTTGGACACTGCCATGTCGGGCAATAATCTGCTGAGGGAGATGGAGATGGTGGGGCAAAGGCTTCTGGTTAAACTCAAGGACTTGCCGCAGGCAGACGCTTTCCAAATTCTACCATTTGCTATCATCCTCATCTTCATTGGTAAGAAGCAAGAAACGAGCAGAAATGTTGCTGCCGAACCGGGTATGAGCAAACTTAGGGGGCTGTTCCTGCTGAATTGTGCTTAGTACAGGGGAATCCCTATGTGCCATACTTTTATGGTATCTCTCTGTACAGGCTATGATCAAACTTAGGGGTCTGTTCCTGCTGAATTGTGCTTAGTACAGGGGAATCCCTATGCTGCCATAGTTTTATGGTATCTCTCTGTACAGGCTATGAGCAAACTTAGGGGGCTGTTCCTGCTGAATTGTGCTTAGTATAGGGGAATCCCTATAATGATAATTTTTTAAACGCTGTTAGATATAGACATCATTTTTTCTGTTCATACAGGTGCTGTGTTGCTGATGGTGTCCCTGGCGTGCTGCTACTCCTGCTGTGATGGACACACTAAGAAGCAGCGACTTGCAAGAGTGCAGCCAGCGGGTACTGTGTGAGCCCCCCCAGCCACTGTACAGCAGGCTGGGCCTGAGAAATTCACCAGGAAACCCTGAACAAGCATCAGGACTGGGACAAAAACATGTGCGGGGCAGTGATAGAGCTATGTACCCCCTGCAACTGTCTCCCTATAGGAGAAGGTAAAAAAGATGGTGGTCTGTAGGCAACAAAATGTACAAAATGACTGTCTAGGCCAGAGACTGGCCCTGTATGCCCGGGCCCCGTATGATGCAAAACAAATCAAAATGGAGAAGATGGTCGGCCAACCTGGTAGGCTTTGGGACTACAATAAGAGTGAGCATTGGCTGCTGGGAAATGCTGGAAGCCTGCAGGGGGGGCATCTCTGGACTAGACTGATACTGGGAACATGTGGCACCAAAGAACATGGAAAGGACCAACTGGCTTTATTCCAAGGGGACTGGCCAACAGCGCAGCCTCCCACTGACTAAAGCTGTGTTGCCTTACTGAAGGCTGGATGGGGGGGGTAGAGGCCAAACTGCCCAAAGTATACATAGACTTGTAATATCATCATTTTAGGTATCAAAGAAATAACCGGAAAACAAATCACTACAATGACCCAGGCAGCAGTGTTACTAAGCCACTGGCTTTTAGGTGACACCGTTTTTATCCTGCAGCTATGCCATCTCGGCTTTTAAAGGAAAAGTAAACCCTGAAGGCAAGTTAATGGTCAAATTTCCCCTTAAGGGGCTATTCTAACCACTTTATACGTTCATAAGCTATGATTAGTTTTCACACTGCAAATATAAAGAAGTGGAAACAACAGCGCCACCTGCTGTTCATCTCTATATACACATATGCTAGGCGCTATAACATCTCTTGGGAGGGCCAGTGAGTCTCCAGTTTGGTAGCCCTGCTATTCTGATGCCAAAAACATAGTCGCCAGCCTTTTTCTACCTTTGCCAAGATAAAGAGAATGAGGCTCCTGTGAGACAAGTGACCTATGCTGAGTCTGGGAGCCATTACTCGCCGTTCTCTATGCACAGACATATAAATGGACCTAAATACATGTAAATAAACATATTATACAAGCTTGCGTGTGGTTGTACCTCTGTGGGAAAGAAGACTCAGGCCCCCTAGTGGCCAAGGTTAGAATACGAGGCTGTAACAAGAAAAATCCATAACAGAATTTTATTATTATTAGCCATAAAGCAATGCCCTCAGTGGAATAGGTGGGTGGGATTGGGGTGCTCCTTGCATCATATTGGCCCTTTCCTTATCATGTGACACGTGTGATGGGTAAGTGCTTTCACTGATTCGGTTATACCATGTGACCCATTCAAACAGAGTGGCCGGTAAGTAGGGGTCCTGGAGAATGTGGTTTATATGGGGGTGTTTTGACTTCATATTTGGTAGAGGGGACCTCGAAAGATACAAAAGTGTGTGGCAGCAGGTTGGGCAGCAGGTTGGGCTTGCAGGGGAATGGCTGAAGTTTGGCATAACGGGCATGGTTGGGCAGATAAGGTGCCAGGGCCTGCATGCTGGGCCCAACATCTACTTGTTGGCAGGGCCTTCAGCAGAGGGTCTAGATGACTAACGGGCTAATAATTAATATCATACAGTTAAGCTCCCCCCCACCAAGCAACAAAGCGTCAGAAAGCAGCCTGTGTGCTATTGCCCTTAGTGACTGCTCCATTAACAAAGTTTTTGTTTTGTGTTCAACTGAAATCCCCATAACAATGCTATACATGTATTATATAGTTTCCCTTTATACATAGACAGTATGGGGGTACAGCTTATTGTGTGCCCAGAACATTCCTTCTCTGTATATTTGTATTTATACATATGGGTAGGAGGTGCCATAGTATTTCCCTTAGACAGTACAGTATGGGGGTACAGCTTATTGTGTGCCCGGAACATTCCTTCTCTGTATATTTGTATTTATACATATGGGTAGGGGGTGCCATAGTGTTTCCCTTAGACAGTACAGTATGGGGGTACAACTTATTGTGTGCCCAGAACATTCCTTCTCTGTATATTTGTATTTATACATATGGGTAGGGGGTGCCATAGTGTTTCCCTTAGACAGTACAGTATGGGGGTACAACTTATTGTGTGCCCAGAACATTCCTTCTCTGTATATTTGTATTTATACATATGGGTAGGGGTGCCATAGTGTTTCCCTTAGACAGTACAGTATGGGGGTACAGCTTATTGTGTGCCCAGAACATTCCTTCTCTGTATATTTGTATTTATACATATGGGTAGGGGGTGCCATAGTGTTTCCCTTAGACAGTACAGTATGGGGGTACAACTTATTGTGTGCCCAGAACATTCCTTCTCTGTATATTTGTATTTATACATATGGGTAGGGGGTGCCATAGTGTTTCCCTTAGACAGTACAGTATGTGGGTGCAGCTTATTGTGTGCCCAGAACATTCCTTCTCTGTATATTTGTATTTATACATATAGGTAGGAGGTGCCATAGTGTTTCCCTTAGACAGTACAGTATGGGGTACAGCTTATTGTGTGCCCAGAACATTCCTTCTCTGTATATTTGTATTTATACATATGGGTAGGAGGTGCCATAGTGTTTCCCTTAGACAGTACAGTATGGGGGTACAGCTTATTGTGTGCCCAGAACATTCCTTCTCTGTATATTTGTATTTATACATATGGGTAGGAGGTGCCATAGTGTTTCCCTTAGACAGTACAGTATGAGGGTACAGCTTATTGTGTGCCCAGAACATTCCTTCTCTGTATATTTGTATTTATACATATGGGTAGGAGGTGCCATAGTGTTTCCCTTAGACAGTACAGTATGGGGGGTACAGCTTATTGTGTGCCCAGAACATTCCTTCTCTGTATATTTGTATTTATACATATGGGTAGGGGGTGCCATAGTGTTTCCCTTAGACAGTACAGTATGGGGGTACAGCTTATTGTGTGCCCAGAACATTCCTTCTCTGTATATTTGTATTTATACATATGGGTAGGGGGTGCCATAGTGTTT
Source organism: Xenopus tropicalis (assembly GCF_000004195.4). NCBI lineage: Eukaryota > Metazoa > Chordata > Amphibia > Anura > Pipidae > Xenopus > Xenopus tropicalis. The sequence continues at coordinate 44,679,336 of NC_030686.2, forward strand.
CCCTTAGACAGTACAGTATGGGGGTACAGCTTATTGTGTGCCCAGAACATTCCTTCTCTGTATATTTGTATTTATACATATGGGTAGGAGGTGCCATAGTGTTTCCCTTAGACAGTACAGTATGGGGGTACAGCTTATTGTGTGCCCAGAACATTCCTTCTCTGTATATTTGTATTTATACATATGGGTAGGGGGTGCCATAGTGTTTCCCTTAGACAGTACAGTATGGGGGTACAGCTTATTGTGTGCCCAGAACATTCCTTCTCTGTATATTTGTATTTATACATATGGGTAGGGGGTGCCATAGTGTTTCCCTTAGACAGTACAGTATGGGGGTACAGCTTATTGTGTGCCCAGAACATTCCTTCTCTGTATATTTGTATTTATACATATGGGTAGGGGGTGCCATAGTGTTTCCCTTAGACAGTACAGTATGGGGGTACAGCTTATTGTGTGCCCAGAACATTCCTTCTCTGTATATTTGTATTTATACATATGGGTAGGGGGTGCCATATTGTTTCCATATAAAGTTTATTTACAGTATCTGTCTCTCTGAAGGGGAGTCTTGCTAACGCTGCCTAACTAGGTGCAAAAACAAAGCCAATCACAGAGAGGAATAACCTGCAGACAGAGATGAGGAAAGTAGGGGAAGATCTCCTAAACAGACTCAAGGGCTTACCTCAGGCAGATAGCCCGCGTATCGTATCATTTGCCATCATCATTATATTTATTGGTGAGTAAGAAGACCCATATGACCTGGTATGTCAGTTACACAGAGGCCCAACAGCCCCCCAGCCCAATAAATAGTGACTATAGCACCTTACAGTAGCCCCTCTGGCATTTGCCTGAACCCACAGATTGCCAGTCTGGGCCTGGGTCCTGTCATTCCCAGTACCCAGAGGCCCAAACAGCCCCCCCGGCCCAATAAATAGTGACTGACTATGGCACCTTACAGCAGCCCCTCTGGCATTTGCCTGAACCCACAGATTGCCAGTCTGGGCCTGGGTCCTGGCATTCCAAGTACCCAGAGGCCCAAACAGCCCCCCCGGCCCAATAAATAGTGACTGACTATGGCACCTTACAGCAGCCCCTCTGGCATTTGCCTGAACCCACAGATTGCCAGTCTTGGCCTGGGTCCTGGCATTCCAAGTACCCAGAGGCCCAAACAGCCCCCCCAGCTCAATAAATAGTGACTGTCTATGGCACCTTACAGCAGCCCCTCTGGCATTTGCCTGAACCCACAGATTGCCAGTCTGGGCCTGGGTCCTGGCATTCCAAGTACCCAGAGGCCCAAACAGCCCCCCAGCCCAATAAATAGTGAGTGTCTATGGCATCTTACAGCAGCCCCTCTGGCATTTGCCTGAACCCACAGATTGCCAGTCTGGGTCTGGGTCCTGGCATTCCAAGTACCCAGAGGCCCAAACAGCCCCCCAGCCCAATAAATAGTGACTATGGCATCTTACAGCAGCCCCTCTGGCATTTGCCTGAACCCACAGATTGCCAGTCTGGGCCTGGGTCCTGGCATTCCAAGTACCCAGCTCTTCATTGGCTCCTGTACCATAAAGGGAGACTGTGAGAGATATATTGAGCCCCTTGCTCAGCTAAGCGGCCCAGTTTGCCATTGCAGTGCTGTGAATGTATCAGGGTTAGTTCCCCTTTAATGATGACAGACGAGCCAATCATATAATGAATAACCAGCTTTTACAACAATGAACTGTTTTGCTAATTTAAAAGCCATAATGAAGGATCTCTGTACATTCCCAGGGATCGTGCTGCTGCTGCTTTCCCTCGGGTGCTGCTACCCAATCTACACCCAGCACCGGAGAAGAACCCGAAGGCATGAAGATACAATGCTATAAATGAGCGTCCCAGCACGGCCCTGCCAAAAGAACATTCCGGCCTGCTGGGGGCGCTAACATGGGATAATGCGCCTGTATAAAGATAATTGCAAATAAACGTTCAGCCATATTGTCGTGAAGTGCCCTGTGTAAACCCGGGATTATGTGCGACATTGGTACCCAGCTAGAAGATAGGCTAGAGTTACACCATATACTTCCCTTTAGCAGTTTTAGACTGCCAATACCAGGCTTTCAGCTCTCTATAAAAGTCAGGGTGTCAGTGACCCTAACTGTCCATGTACTTCCTGTACAGTCAGTTAACCCCAGAATTGCTGACCGTGACTTTCTGCTGTTCATGCATAAGCAGTATAAAACAGTGAAAATCCCAGCAACCACTAAAAATATAACATTTCTCTAGATGACCTATGTGTTTAGAGATCTAGTCAGAATAAGTTTATCCCATAGCCTTTAAGCCTATGACACTACCACTGTATAGCTGTTATGCCATTATGAATGTGGCCCCATGATAGCTTTAATACATAAAATACACATTACCATTGTTCTCTACCTATAACATCAACGAAAGTGCCTTGAGTTGCCCTACATGGGTGATTTCTACACAAATTTAGCCCTAGTTATATAACCTATAGCAACCACATAGCAACAGCTGAGAGCTGATTGGTTATGGGTTAGGAGCCCTGTATGGTGCCAGAGGAGATCCACTGGGCACAGACATTATGAAAGAATAGCCGACCCAGCTTCCAAAGGTGAAAACACACAGAGCTACTTAGTAGCAGCTACTTGTCACGGCTACTAAGGATGAAGACACACAGCGCTACTTAGTAGCAGCTACTTGTCACGGCTACTAAGGATGAAGACACACAGAGCTACTTAGTAGCAGCTACTTGTCACGGCTACTAAGGATGAAGACACACAGCGCTTGCCATGGCTACTTGTCATGGCTACTAAACGCCAGAAAATCCCCTGCCATAGACAATACTGAGAATTGCCTCTGCTAAACACACAGAGACAATTATCAGTAAATAATCAGCATTGTCTGTTTTTGTAGCCATGACAAGTAGCTGCTACTAGTAGCTCTGTGTGTCTTCAACCTAACTTTTCCAAGCAACAAAGAGCCCAAAAAGCCACAATGGAAAGAGAGAAAAGTCTATCCAATATTTGTTGCCCCCTCATTGTGACTCTTCCCCCCCCGGGGGCAATTTGTTGAACTCTTATTACCAATATGCACTGTCCAAGTGCCATACAGAGAGAAGAGTGAGTTGCTGAGAGGCAAACTACCAGCTGTCTCTAGGTAGAATAGCTGCAAACAATGGAGTAGCCAATCACAAACAAGGTGGTGTCTCATTCTCACTGGGACACGAGGCAGCAGAAAAACACAACCTGGTTGCTTTAATCTGTGTCGCCGGGCAGGTTAGAGCTTGTTTAGGGCAGTGCCCAAAATGGGAGTATTTATATTTATACCAGTCACTGACATACAGCTTTTATATGCCAGTTATACCTGTCTGCGTTATATACAGTCCCATCATCACGTGTGACATACTGTCTGCGTTATATACAGTCCCATCATCACGTGTGACATACTGTCTGCGTTATATACAGTCCCATCATCACATGTGACATACTGTCTGCCTGCACTATACATAATCTCCTACCTCCCTCTCTGTACTATACCCACCGACACCATAACTCCCCTATCTCCCTCTCTGTACTATACCCACCGACACCATAACTCTCCTATCTCCCTCTCTGTATTATACCCACCGACACCATAACTCCCCTATCTCCCTCTCTGTACTATACCCACCGACACCATAACTCTCCTATCTCCCTCTCTGTATTATACCCACCGACACCATAACTCCCCTATCTCCCTCTCTGTACTATACCCACCGACACCATAACTCCCCTATCTCCCTCTCTGTACTATACCCACCGACACCATAACTCCCCTATCTCCCTCTCTGTACTATACCCACCGACACCATAACTCCCCTATCTCCCTCTCTGTATTATACCCACCGACACCATAACTCCCCTATCTCCCTCTCTGTACTATACCCACCGACACCATAACTCCCCTATCTCCCTCTCTGTATTATACCCACCGACACCATAACTCCCCTATCTCCCTCTCTGTACTATACCCACCGACACCATAACTCCCCTATCTCCCTCTCTGTATTATACCCACCGACACCATAACTCCCTATCTCCTCTCTGTACTTATACCCACCGACACCATAACTCCCCTATCTCCCTCTCTGTACTATACCACCGACACCATAACTCCCTATCTCCCTCTCTGTATTATACCCACCGACACCAAACTTCCTACCCACCGACACCATAACTCTCCTATCTCCCTCTCTGTACTATACCCACCGACACCATAACTCCCCTATCTCCCTCTCTGTACTATACCCACCGACACCATAACTCCCCTATCTCCCTCTCTGTACTATACCCACCGACACCATAACTCTCCTATCTCCCTCTCTGTATTATACCCACCGACACCATAACTCCCCTATCTCCCTCTCTGTACTATACCCACCGACACCATAACTCTCCTATCTCCCTCTCTGTACTATACCCACCGACACCATAACTCTCCTATCTCCCTCTCTGTACTATACCCACCGACACCATAACTCTCCTATCTCCCTCTCTGTATTATACCCACCGACACCATAACTCCCCTATCTCCCTCTCTGTATTATACCCACCGACACCATAACTCTCCTATCTACCTCTCTGTATTATACCCACCGACACCATAACTCCCCTATCTCCCTCTCTGTATTATACCCACCGACACCATAACTCTCCTATCTCCCTCTCTGTACTATACCCACACTGTCTGTATTACACGCAGAGAATTATGTGATTATTATTATTATATGAACTTCCATACTTCTATGTTCAGAATACTTTTCATAGAAGGCAGTTTATATTTTGCAATCAAGCAATCCAGTCTGAGGGAAACAATATCACTTACCCTGTATCCTCGCAGAAGGACACCATTGCATCAAACCCAGCCATACCTGCTTTATCCGATGCCTTGTTATCTCCTCTCTTGGCCTAATAATCAAGAAAAAGGAAAGCACTGAAAAGAACCGCAAGAAGACAACAGAGCAACAGAACAGCCATGTTTATTAATAAGCAGAGCTACGGCTAACTTCCCCATAGTTAAGGCAGTATGGAAGTTGTAATAAAATAGTCAAGATCAAGGTGATAAGGCATAAGTTCATCTCTGCAGTTCTCCCTCCTATTGGGTGTAATGTAACCTGATATAATTACTATAATAGTGCAGTGATGCTTTATTTGAGGGTGGGCTGCTGTCCTTCCTCCTCAACCAACCTGGGCCTGTGCAATCTCCTTTCTGATCAGGAAGCCGACTTGGTCACGGTCAGTTCTGGAGTAGTATAAACGGCAAAAAGCTTGCTTGCCATCCCTTCCAGCCCTCCCAGACTCCTGGTAATAGCCTGCCAACGACTTAGCAATGTTCCAATGAGCCACAAACCTGTCAGGAAAAAACAGCAAATAAATGCAAGTTAGATGAAGCCCTGCTATCAATCCCATCAATACCAGCTAAGCCTTTTTCTCACTGAATGTATAAGGCTAAGGGATGTCACACACAGGGAGATTAGTTGCCCAAGATAAATCTTCGCTACCGTGGACGACTGATCTCCCCTAAATGCTATCCAACCGGCAAGATTGTAAATCGTCTATTTATATTTACGGAGAGGAGCTGGCAGGGATATATCAGAGACAAGGGACATTTAAACAATTTTCTTTTCTTATTAAAGTGACAGTATAGAATAACCCCCATGTAATATTAGCCAATGATATAATATTGCCTTGTGCAGGTAATGTTCTCTTTCAGAATCCCTGCCATAAAGCAAAGGGAAGCTGCTGTTTCTTTTTCCAAGATGTTTCTTTGCTATTAAGGGATAAAAGATCTAGACTGTTACAAGAACCCTATTAAATGCTTGTTCCTGTTGAGATAGCATAGGCCTTACTTTTTTTGTGAGTCACCAGAATAAAATGTGCAGAAAAATAAAACTGTCTCACCTCACATTAGCCTTGTCCACTCCCATGCCAAAGCTGATTGTAGCTACAATAACTGGTACCGTCCCATCCATCCAGTCATTCTGAATAGTCACTCTGTCTCCAGCTTTGAGACCTGAAAAGAGAAAGAGACAGCATTAACCTTTCTGTTAATTTGCACCGTGTAATTAGTGCTTCTCACCTAGAGCAGGTATAGGTGGTTAACACTGGGATGGAACGCTCCAATATAAAGATAGCCATAAAGATGGCATCTTGGGAAGCCTGACCACATGTGCCTGCAACTAAACCTCCTCAATCCTTGGGCAACTATATACAATAGTGTGCAGCCTCCCAGCACTGCCTGTGAGTGATACCCAGCTCTGCACAGAGGTTGCACAACACTTTGTCACACTCCTTGCTAATGTGCCCCTGGGCCCCATACAAAGCACATACTTTTAGGGTACAGTCTCCTGCCAGATGCCTTTGGAAGCCACACATGAAGCACTGGCTGGGCTGCCCGGGATAGAAACAGACCCCCTTTCCCTCCCAATTAAGAAAGAATTAGGGAGATGCTGGGTGACATCCCATTTCCCACAGCACAGTCACTTACCACAGTCTCAGCCCTCTACAGCAGTATTGCCCCTACCTTGTCCTGAGCTTTCTCCCAGTGCTGCAAGGGCCCCCTCTGCCACTACCTTTGCCACAGTCTATCTCCAGTTGCTCCCGGCAGCAGCCTAGCCTTTCCTACCTGCCAGGCCCTGACTGGGGTTCAAAATAGATCCTGGCATTCCAGCCCCCCACCAGTCCAATAAATAGTGACTGTCTATGGCACCTTACAGCAGCCCCTCTGGAATTTGCCTGAATCCACAGATTGCCAGTCTGGGCCTGGGTCCTGGCATTCCCAGTACCCAGAGGCCCAAACAGCCCCCCCAGCCCAATAAATAGTGACTGTCTATGGCACCTTACAGCAGCCCCTCTGGCATTTGCCTGAACCCACAGATTGCCAGTCTGGGCCTGGGTCCTGGCATTCCAAGTACCCAGAGGCCCAAACAGCCCCCCCAGCCCAATAAATAGTGACTATGGCACCTTACAGCAGCCCCTCTGGCATTTGCCTGAACCCACAGATTGCCAGTCTGGGCCTGGGCCCTGGCATTCCAAGTACCCAGAGGCCCAAACTGCCCCCCCCCAGCCCAATAAATAGTGACTATGGCATCTTACAGCAGCCCCTCTGGCATTTGCCTGAACCCACAGATTGCCAGTCTGGGCCTGGGTCCTGGCATTCCAAGTACCCAGAGGCCCAAACAGCCCCCCCAGCCCAATAAATAGTGACTATGGCATCTTACAGCAGCCCCTCTGGCATTTGCCAGAACCCACAGATTGCCAGTCCAGACCTGTTCCCCTGCAGACTCTCTCCAGTCAGCTGCCCCTCCCCCATCCTCCCAGCAGCCTCACAGCCCCCTCTGCTAATTGGCTGCACCTGCAGCCCCCATTGCCAGGCTGCCTTTAGTCTTTGGCTGATGCCACACCAGGCGTATGGCGTAAGCTGAAAAACGCTTGACGAAAATATGCGCCATACGCACCATATGCCCCTACTTGTGTCTGCACTGGAATGAATGGAATACTCTTGCGTGCAGGCACATGTAGGCGATATCCGCATCAAAACAAGAGAGAATGCTAAGTCTCGCATTTTGATGCGTATTTCGACTACATGTGCCTGCACCCAAGCGTATTCCATTCATTTCGGTGCAGGCACAGGTAGGAGCATATGGCACATATTTTCGGCAGCCGTTTTTCAGCTTGCCGAAAATATACGCCATACGCCTTTGATTCCGATATGGCAGCTCCCTGGGTCACAACTTCAGCAGTTAGCTGACTTCTCTAGTAGTGTACCTATATAACAAGGGCCCAACACTTTTCTAAGTGTTCAACTTTAACAGTATTAATTTAAAACTCACCTGCATGATAGGGTTTGGAGAGGACACCTCTCTGGGAGAGCTGCACTGCCACCTCCTCACACGCATCCCTGGTACGGCAGTACACTATCCCGCAGCCTGGGAAGCCCTGTTACAAAGGAGAAAGCACACCAAGAGGCTAAACTTTCCTGCACATTGGGCTGCAAATATGTTCCCTTATAATCTCAAGCAGTAATGTTTCACCTCTGGCTCTGCTAAACTACAACAACCAGCACACACTACTTACAACTGTTGGCTGTGATGCTAAAGAGCCACTTGTTTAAGATCACTGCTCTGGTATTAGTGGGTAATTAAGCCGCTTCAACTCACCCCTTGAGGAGTTTTCGTTCCTAGGGCCTTCAGGCAAAACTCCTTTAGGTCCCCATAAGGATCACCCACTAAGTCCTTCAACTGCACGTCGTAAAACAAGTTGGAACGAAAACACGGCGTTTTAAACATGGAAACCGGCTGGCGCAATTTCAGTGAGGCAATGATGTCATCCTGGACCTGCTTGGTGGCCGTGGCTGTCAGTGCCACGCAAGGAGTATGAGGTATGCGGGAACGCAAGGAGCCTAAGCGCAGGTAATCCGGTCGGAAGTCGTGTCCCCACTCAGAGACACAGTGCGCTTCGTCTATAATAAGGTAAGACAGGAGGCTGCGGGAGAGAAGCTGCGCCAGGATTGGCTGGAAGGATGCGGAGGCTGCCATCTCAGGAGTGATATAAAGCAGCTTTATCTGGGGGGCCTCACTCTCCAGATCCTGAATGATTTTCTTGCGTTCTGGGAGTGGCAGCTTGGAGTTTAGCGAGCAGGCCTTGATCTTTAAGGCAACGAGGTGATCTACTTGATCCTGCGGGAGAGAAGGAGGCAGAAGTGAACGAAAAAAAGCACAAGACTCACAAGCTGCTCACAAATTTACAGGGCATTCAACTTGGGTGGCTTCTCTATGGTACAGAACTTCTATGTAAATGGGGGCAACTGGGCAGCACCAGGGTGATATGTCTGTCCTTTTTATGCTCTTTCATTATAACATGACTTTATCCCTTTATGTTCTCTGCACTACAGTATATTGAAACAATATAGTGCAAGTCAGGTCTGTTAATTAACTTGCTTGTGATACATTGTTTCAGCAGTCAGAACATATAAACAGCCAGGCAGATTCTGCTTTCAATAGCAATTACATTTACAAATCACTTAAGGAACAAATCCCAAAAGGGTCTAGAATAAAGGTCCCCATACACATTAAGATTCACTCGCTTGGCCCTGGGGCCAAACGACTGAATTATATAGGCGGCAATGGGGCCACTGAATCTTTTAACCTGCCCGATCGATATATGGCCAATTTCAGGCCAGATATTGGTTGGGCAAGCCCCTTGTTCCTGCCCCTACACGGGCCGATAAGCTGCCGAATCTGTCCAAGGGACCAATATCGGCAGCTACAATTGGCCCGTGTATGGGGACATTTAGCCCTGGTCATGGGTGTGGGAAGGGTAGAAACGGAGCAGTCGGCACAGGGAGAGTTTTAATAATACAATGAAGGGAGACTTTACCTGAATCAGTGCAATGAGAGGTGAGATGACCACTGTGATCCCCACAGAGAGGACAGCTGGAAGCTGGTAACATAAGGACTTTCCTGCTCCTGTGGGCATCACTACAAACACATCCGTTTCACCTGGGGGACAGAATAAAACAGAGCTCAGTGTCCTGCAAATCCAAGTTACAAAGACAGAACATGGGGCCCATTAGGGGGTTAATGTCGGATCACTAACAGGACCCAGTACTAAGCCGGCAGGGATGATTAGAATTGCTGCCCATTCGGACCCTGTGTGTCCGCATCACATCAAGATAGTGTATATGTTTTCTTATTAGTTATATCAGCACAGAAAGATTTACCAGTGCTGGGCAATATCACATTTAAAGGGAAACCATCACTATAATCATCCGCTAAATACATTTAAAGGGGAACTATGATTATATAAGCTTCATCTCATAGAAATGACCAACTTTCCAATACATTAATCTTCACTATCCCCCTCAATCTACCTCTCTTCATGCAGGGTTCGGGATCAGATTTTGATTGACAAGTCTAGTGGGGGGGATCCTTTTGCACAAATTCTGCGTGTAGAGAGAGGGGGGCGGGGAATTTGTGTCACATCTAGTTACTCTAGTTACTTTTTCTAGGTAAAGGGAGTACCCTTCCTACTTGTGTTTAAGGCCTAGCTGTCAATCAAAATACATTTTGATTTGTATTAAATGTTTATTTTTGTGATATTGCCCATTTAACTTATCTTCCTTATAAATGTGATTATTACCTTACAGCTAAGTATCTTGGAAAACAATAAACACAGCATTCATTTCTTCTCTGCCACAAGATATAAATCTAAATCCAGTGTCGCACTGGGGACCCTTGGGCTCACCATAGGAACTGAGCTCAAGGGGGAGGCCAGTTGGTCCAGTGGGGGGCTCATGACATCCAGAATGGTGTGGGGTTACCATCTTGTTTTTCTATATTGTATGTTGCCTTACCCTTTACTACAGCCCGAGTTGCATTTTCCTGCAGATCTGAGCGGAAGGAATTAAATCCGAAAACATTCTTGAGCGTCGTCTGAATTCGGCACCTCGGGCGAGAAGAAGAGGAGGAGGAGGAGGAGGAGGAAGAACTCATTTTGTTCGTACCCCCTAATGAAACTGAAAGAGATGTTAGAATCCATTAATACAAAAAAGATGACAGTTATTGAGTAACAGCACTGTAAGCTAAACCCAAAATGCCTGATTTGGGGAATGGCACTAAGTACAACCCAGACTCACTTAATGTTTATGCTGCACAAAATGCCCTTACCCCGTTATGGCTTGTGCCTCCATTAATGTCAGGATTTTATCATTCAGAAAGCCGGCTAGCATTAACTTTATATCTGTTTATATCTTTGAGGAATTCAGTGTTCCAAAGCGATTTGTAGATTAGTAGCACTGTGATCCAGTTGTCAAATTGGCACACACAGCAAATTGGCAAACCTCAACAATATTCAGAATATACTTGGTACAAATATTCCCTACGGACACACCATACCAGTCATGTCCTTCTACATGATTCTGGATACTATGGACTTGGTAACGCTTTGAATTGTGTCAGCAAAGCTGTAAATCTATCATTTGTATCATTTGGTATGGCAGAGGGGCTCCAAAGGTTACACCTGTATTGGGTCCCTGAAGTAAAAATGGGGTTTATATGGCAGCTGTGGGCAGTAAGTAGTCTGTACACAGCAGCAGTGTTGACCGCTCTCCGTCAGCAGTAAGGAGACTGCTGTGTATCCACTTTGGTGCACCTATGGTTAAAATTACTAATAGTAAGGGAATGTTTCTTACACTATTCATTGGGGAAACTAAAAAATAGTAACAAGCAAAGGCCCATACCCCTCTCTCTCAGCTATCACATAAAGCACCCCTATGGAGAAACTCAAACCTGCCACATATGAGACGCCTAGTCGACTTCCAATATTGCCCACAGTTCGGAATCAGACACCTAGATGATCTATTGATTGAAAATTGTTTTGTATCAATATAACAACTCAAAATCAAACTCAACGAACCAAATATTCAGTTCTTCCGTTATCTCCAACTGAGACATGCCTTTCAATGTCAGTTTGGGACCTACCAACTCTCACCCACACTACAGCCGTGGGAAGCCAGACTCTGGGCCTCAGACCCTACCAACAGTGTCGGACTGGGACCCCAGGGGCCCACCAGAAAACCTCATAGGCCCACTCTCTTAACTATTTTTCCTCCATTCCTCACCCAACCTCTTTATTCTCCTAGTCTCTTTTATTTCCATTCTAGCATCTATTCTTCCCTCTATTTCTCCTCTTTGTTCCCATTCAGAAATAGGGAATGACCATGAAACAGGCCAAATGGTTAGGAGCAGAAGGGCCCACTGATCCCTGGGCCCCCCGGGAGTTTTCCTGGTATCCTGTTGGGCCAGTCCAACACTGCCTACCAAACTAGTTTCCTAACTGTATAGTATAACTCAAAACTCACATCCCATTCCATTTGATAAGGCAAAACGTAAATGGCTGGCAAATGTTCCATCCCTAGATGAGGATCGATGGGACAAAACAACTGAGAACTTATACAACTTCTTAATATCACTCAGAGATAGAATGATCCAATTTAATATTCACCAAATATACATTAGCCCTCTGAAACTCAAGGCCATGGGGAAATTAGAAAGATCCAAATGTGTGAAATGTAATGGTAGAAGTAGGTTTCCTCCACTTGATCTGGGACTGTCCTAAGGTGTTTACATACTGGACAGAAGTCACCCACTATATAGGGGAACCCCTGTCTCTCCCTGGCATCAGGTCCCCCGAAGTATGTTTGAATAAAAAAAAAAATTATCATTACTGCGCTCACTCGTGTTCAATGGAAAAAAGGTAGTTATAATGAAAAGAATGAGTCCCATTCCTCCCACAATCCAATAATAGATAGAATTAATAAATGGGACACTACCGCTGATCAAATTGACATACAACGCCTGGGGCGCCATACCCAAAGCTGGTGCAATAACTTAGAATTACCTCTGAATGGTCAGCTGTTCTAGGAAAAAAAATCCAAATTTTTCCAGTTTTCCCATCTTGGAAAACTTTGGTTTGTAAGAGCCTTGGGAAAGTCAGTTTGCTTGGGGGCAATACTTTCACGTGAGCACGGTTATAGCTCCTTGGCCCAGTTATGTTTCTTCCACGATGGGTGTGATTGGTCACAATAAGTGGCTAATTCACATGTAAGTGCAGTGGCAGTTTATCTAATAACTAGTTTTAGCACAGGTTGAAAGCAGGGAAAAAAACAAGAGCTTTTATCCCTTTCCCGAATGTAAAGGAACTTTTGTCCACTGTGTATCTAACACAAATATCCCAAAAAAGTAATACATTAGCCTTGGACCCTACATGAATAATGACACCTATGCTTGGGGCCAATGATAGGCTCAAACTACTAAGAGCAACTAAAACCTGAAGCCTATGATACAGTAAGGCTGTGTCCTATGAATAATATAGCACTATGACTCTACTGGACTAATGCGCTAAAATTCTTCAGCTGACCCTTATCTAGTAACTCATAGCAACCAATCAGGTGTGTGGTTTTTAAATAGCTGATCAGTAAATGTTACTTGCTGATTGGTTGCTGTAGGTTACTATCCAAGTAGCAAACGCATACAGTAGGATAAGATTGTGGCACTCCATTTGCAGCAGAGAATTAAAATCAAATCCCCAATCTATTCTCCAGTGAATTGGCACAAGTTTATCCACCTTGTTGCATTAAAGAATACACATATAGACATCTAAAGGACAAGTAAAGTGACACAGAATCCTTTTCTACCATGGGGCTGGCACTTCTCTGGCATCAGCATGGGTTCTTTTCTCTGACAGCTGGGTCACCACCTTCACTGACTTCCCAGAGATCCCTTGTGGCTGTTAAGATCCAATCACGTGCACGGTATAATAACATTTAAAATTGGTGCATGTGCAGTATAGAAAAATAGAACATTCTACTGTACAAATGAATGGTCCTGGACAGGCACAAAGGATCCTGGGAAACAGTGAAGAACACAACATGGCACCTAAAGGAAATAAATATGAGCACAAAACCAGCCCAACTGCATGCAGTTACCCCTGAATGATTAATCACATAGGAAATCACCGGGCCACCCTGCATGCAACTGCCCTGTGGTGTTGGCTTTGTGCTTGTATACCTACTACAAATCGGGGGGTGGCCAACACTCCAGCCCAAGACCACTCCTGTGTGTGCTGGTGAATTCCACTAAGGGTGAAGACACACGGAGCTACTAGTAGCAGCTACTTGTTTTGGCTACTAAAATAGACAAAGCGGATTATTTACTGATAATATGTGTGTTTTAGCAGAGGCAATTCTTATTATTGTCTATGGCAAGGTATTTTCTGGAGTTTAGTAGCCTTGAAAAAGTAGGTGCTACTAGTAGCCCAGTGTGTCTTCACCCTTACTGGGAAAAAACCTGAGCAAAGATAATGCACTTCTAAGCAACATTCCAATATATGTTCACTTACATACTTATTTGTAATGGTTACTTAAAGCAGTGTTTCATTTCTTTCTATTCTCTGGTTCCGACTCCTGAAACAATGTAACACAAGTCAGCGCCCCTTCAGGTCTGTCAATCACCTGGCTTCTGCTACATTGTTTCAGGAGTCACTTCAAAAACCAGAAACATTTTGCTTCCTATAGCTATTACAAATGCTTTTAGAACCACCGAAATTGGAAAATTGTTTAGAATGACATTTTCTTTCATTAGGAAAATGACAGTATTTAAGGTGTGGGCAATTTCAGTCACATGTTCAGCGCTGACCTATAATGTAATGGAGAGGGGTTTTAGTAAGGGGGGTTTTAGTAGGGGGGGGGTTTAGTAAGGGGGGGGGGTTTAGTAAGGGGGAGTTTTAGTAGGGGGGTTTTTAGTAAGGGGGGGTTTTAGTAAGGGGGGTTTTAGTAGGGGGGGTTTTAGTAAGGGGGGTTTTAGTAAGGGGGGTTTTAGTAGGGGGGCTTTTAGTAAGGGGGGTTTTAGTAAGGGGGGTTTTAGTAAGGGGGGTTTTAGTAAGGGGGTTTTTAGTAAGGGGGGTTTTAGTAAGGGGGTTTTAGTAATGGGGGTTTTAGTAAGGGGGTTTTAGTAAGGGGGGTTTTAGTAAGGGGGGGTTTTAGTAAGGGGGGGTTTTAGTAAGGGGGGTTTTAGTAAGGGGGGTTTTAGTAAGGGGGGTTTTAGTAAGGGGGGTTTTAGTAAGGGGGGTTTTAGTAAGGGGGTTTTAGTAAGGGGGGGTTTTAGGTAAGGGGGGTTTTAGTAAGGGGGGTTTTAGTAAGGGGGGTTTTAGTAAGGGGGGTTTTAGTAAGGGGGGTTTTAGTAAGGGGGTTTTAGTAAGGGGGGGTTTTAGTAAGGGGGGTTTTAGTAAGGGGGGTTTTAGTAAGGGGGGTTTTAGTAAGGGGGGTTTTAGTAAGGGGGGTTTTAGTAAGGGGGGTTTTAGTAAGGGGGGGTTTAGTAAGGGGGGGTTTAGTAAGGGGGGGTTTAGTAAGGGGGGGTTTAGTAAGGGGGTTAGTAGGGGGGTTTAGTAAGGGGGGGTTTAGTAAGGGGGGGTTTAGTAAGGGGGGTTTAGTAAGGGGGGGTTTAGCTGCAGTATTTACAAATTCAGGGCTAATATTTGTTTTGCACAAGAGAGAAGCTCTGTTGCCCGAAGTATAGAAGGCTGGGTGATAGAATTTGAAATACAGCATGTAATTGTCCAGCTTTAGTATCTGAAGTATTTTTGAGTCAGAGGTGTCTTGCTACCCACAATGCCCTTTCCCATGATCCTGTGCAATGTTGTAGTTTTACTTTTCCATTGAACCCCATACACCTAAGAACCCCCTGGGCAGATGTATAGGTTCCTAGCACCCACATACCCAGCAATGCCCCGTCCTGCTGCCCCCTGAGCATGGGAGGGGATAACCTGTTACACCATTCAGCCCCCCACACACCGCCCAAACGCCCCCCGCAACCTGCCCACAAGTAAATAAGCCTCCTTACAAACTTCCTCCCAACTTCCGCCGGTCCCGGCGCTCTCTGATGACGTCACTGCGGGGGAATCCGTCCGTGGGAGGGTTGCTATGGTAACGTCCCCGCACCTTCCTTCCGGCCCCCCCCCCTGCAGGAAAACGTCACAGGTGCGACCGGAGAGATGGCGGCGAATAGGAAGAATGTGTTGTCTTCTCTGGCTGTCTATGCCGGGGACTCGGAGCCGGAGGCCGAGAGTGAAGGGGAGCCTGAGGGTAAGTGAGAGCGGAGGGGAGAGGGCTGGGGGTTTGGGGGAGTGTAGGGAGACCAGGAGGCGCAGTTGGCTCAGCGTTACCATTGCTCCTTATTACTTGCCTTTAGCTAAGCACATCCTCTACTATTCATCTTCTAGTCTGTTACTGAAACCATTGTCCGATGTGAGCCAATCTGCCATTATCTTTTTTTTGTTCAGCCACTATCTAGTTGCTAGGGTCCGATTTACCCTAGCAACTAGATAGTGGCTGAACAAAAAAAAGATAATGGCAGATTGGCTCACATCGTCTCTGTATCATTCTAAAGGTCGGGCTAATTGCAGCTGCTGATATGGGTCCCTTGGACCGTTTCAGGAAGGTTATTGGCCCGTGTAGGGGCAGGAACGATGGTCGTATTCGACCTGAAATTGGCCAGATGTCGATCGGGCAGGTTAAAAGATTCAGTCGAACCGACTTCCCTATTGCCGCCATTATAATTCAATCGTTTGGCCCCAGGGTAGAGTGTAGAACAGGGGTCCCCTAATCTTTATTACTTATGGGCAGGGCCGCCATCAGAAATCACGGGGCCCCGCACAACAATTTTTCTGGGCCCCCCTCCCCCAGGGCCCTTCCCATCAGTACATATGACACATAGACCTAAAAAGTATTAGAGCCCCCCTACCACAGTGCCCCCTAACCCTATGCTGGCCAGGGCCCCCATACACAGTGCCCCCAATTGCTCCATAGACAGTGCCCCCCCATAGACAGTGCCACCCCATTTGCCCCGCCATGGACAGTGCCCCCATTTGCCCCGCCATGGACAGTGCCCCCATTTGCCCCGCCATGGACAGTGCCCCCATTTGCCCCGCCATGCACAGTGCCCCCATTTGCCCCGCCATGCACAGTGCCCCCATTTGCCCCGCCATGGACAGTGCCCCCAATTGCCCCATAGACAGTGCCTCCCGAAGTTGCTGTCGTCTTCTTTTTCATCTCCTTCGGCGGCGGCATCAGGCCCTTTTATGAGGTTGCGCCCTGTGCGTACTGATGTCACACGTACGCACGGGGCGCAACCAATCGGGTGACAGGGCTGGCTGTAATAGATTAAAGAGGGCCCAAACCAGTCAGAAAACTAGCATGGCCGGACCACCTTTAAAAGTGATGATTGGTCGGGCCTGGGACAGCTGTGCCCGCCTGATGGCGGCCCTACTTATGACCAACATTTAAATATAAAAAAAGTTGGGGAACAATGCAAGCATGAAAAATGTTCCTGGGTGTTGCCCTCTAAGGGCTGTGATTGGCTAATTGGTAGCCCACTGTGGATTGACATCCTACAAAGTCTCATTTTTGGAAGCCTCCATGTAAAAAATTCCAAAATAAGCACCTGTTTTGAAGCCACTGACCGGGGATCACTGGTGTAGAAGAATAAAATACGCCCCAGTGCTGTTACTTTGGAATATTTTCTCCCAAGCACCCCAATAAAGTTGTCACTGACCACCTAAGACATGCCTTTGTGCTGGTAGCATACGGGCATTAGAGTTTATATAGCTCTGTGTGGATAGAGAGAGAGATAGAAATGATACAAACCAACCAAATCCATACACATAGGGGGAAAAGCACAGCTTCAGGTAGGTACGTGGCACTTATGGGGGCCGCCAACTGCAGGCCCCACTTTAATTGTGTTGTTACTGTGTCCCTGTAGATGAGAAAGGGGGTTTGGTATCCAAAGCGTACGGGCTGGACGACATCTCCAGAATTGAGGAGGACGGATCCAATAAGGAGGACGATGACTCGAGCCAACAGTCGGTAAGTGGGTATAATACCAACCTTCTGCTCATTGGGCATAGATTCACCTCACCCTAATTTCCTAAACTCCTATACTTAATGAGGGATTTTAGACACAGAGAACAATATACAGAGTCACAGTAAGTTTTAGTTATGCTTCTCCCTGGCACAACAGCTACTTCAATTATAACTTTCCTTGACCTTTAAAGGAGAAGTAAATGTGCCAAGTTGTTAGATGATTCAGTCACTTACCCGTTACCCTGGGCTGGCACTCTTCCTCTTCAAAATACTACACAATTGCTCGCTCGAGCTTGAGGGTGGGGCTGGAAGACCAGAAGAAGATGGTGGTGCTCAGTAACAGTGCCCTGGGCTGTTGCATTTTTAGGGAAGAGGTACGCCAGCCTAGGGTAGCAGATAAGTAAGTCACTGGGGGTGCCTAACATCTTGGTGCCTCAGAAGAACTGCTTTCAGCTAACCTATTGTTTCTCCTACTCCCATGTAACTGGAGGAGTCCCAAGCCGGACTTGGATTTCTTACTATTGAGTGCTATTCTGATACCTACTGGGAGCTGCTATCTTGCTCCCTTCCCATTGTTCTGCTGATCGGCTGCTGGGGGTGAGGAGGGGGGGATATCACTCCAACTTGCAGCGCAGCAGTAAAGTGTGCCTGAGCTTTCAGCCAGTGCTACTCATTAGAACTGCTTTCAGCTAACCTATTGTTTCTCCTACTCCCATGTAACTGGAGGAGTCCCAAGCCGGACTTGGATTTCTTACTATTGAGTTCTATTCTGATACCTACTGGGAGCTGCTATCTTGCTCCCTTCCCATTGTTCTGCTGATCGGCTGCTGGGGGTGAGGGGGGGGAGATATTACTCCAACTTGCAGCGCAGCAGTAAAGTGTGCCTGAGTCTGAGCTTTCAGAAGGAGCCAGCGCTACACATTAGAACTGCTTTCAGCTAACCTATTGTTTCTCCTACTCCCATGTAACTGGAGGAGTCCCAAGCTGGACTTGGATTTCTTACTATTGAGTGCTATTCTGATACCTACCGGGAGCTGCTATCTTGCTCCCTTCCCATTGTTCTGCTGATCGGCTGCTGGGGGGGGGGGGATGATATCACTCCAACTTGCAGCGCAGTAGTAAAGTGTGCCTGAAGTTTATCAGAGCACAGGACACATGGCTGTGGCACCCTGGGAAATGAAGAATATGGCTAGCCCCGTGGGAAAAACAGATTACAATGCAGGATCCTGCTGGAGAAGCTCTATTAACTGATGGGTTTTGATAAAAACATGTTTTCCCGTGGCAGTTTTCCTTTTAATAGTATCCTGCTTTCTGTATAACCCATAGATCTCAGTAAATTATTATAAATAGGATAATGTATTATTATATTTTATATATATTAAAAATACAGAAAACAGGCCTATTTACAGTCCATGGATATGTACAGAGGCACTTGGCACGCAGGTCATGGGGTACAGGGGGGTGTTTTATATCCCAATTCATTTCAGTTTCAGTTCCGTACCTTAGAACAGAAGGAAACACAATACTAAAACCATTACGTGTGGATATCTGATAGAGACGGGGCACTTGGCACAAACTGCCACCATGAACTTTTTCCACCGTTGCATTAAATGTTTAGTGACATGATTACCCTTTCCACCCCCTATGCATCTCTGCCTTCTCTCTCTTTCTCTCTCTTCCTCTCTCTCTTTCTTTCTCTCTCTCTCTTCCTCTCTCTCTCTGTCTCTCTTTCTCTCTCTCTCTGTCTCTCTCTCTCTCTCTCTCTCTCTCTCACATACCTGTCCCTTTAGACTGCACCATTACTCTGCAGCAATAGGGGAATAGAGCAGTTTGTTGTCGTACCTTAGCTGCTGAATTCTCCATAATGACGATTAATAGCTGCCAGGGATTTTAAATGGAGTTGCGTGCAGACTCTGCCTTCCCTCTACACTCCATTTCTCTGCTCTGGATCTTTGTGAGAACCTTACAGATCTTCTCCTGAACGGTGTATATTTTTGTCTTTATAGGAAGAGGAAGAATCAGAGACTGAGAATCAGGAGTCTGGTGAACCAAAGGTAATTGTTTGATGGCCGACCCCTATGTGTCATTTGTCTTACTTACATAAACAGAGGTATCTCAATAATTGTATATAGTATAATTAGATATTAAAGAAAAAAAGACATAGGGGAATATTTATCATGCTGTGTAAAAAGTGGTAAAATTACTGGTGATGTTGCCCAGGGCATCCAATCGGCAAATAGATTTCAACAGTTAGAAAACCAAAGCAAAGCATCTGATTGGCTGCTGTGAGCAACATCAACGGTGATGTTTTACTCCACTTTTTACACAGCATGATAAATATACCCCTTAGTGACAAAAGCAAGGAAATAGGGAAATTAGGTCTTAAAGTAGAACTGTGGCTTCCGAACCAAATTTGGTAAAGAGAACAGAAACCCCTAATATACCCATCACTGTAATCTGTACCTTCAAATACTAGGAATAAATACCATTTTTATATGCTGAATTCCAGCTGCAAAACAGTTCTTCTCTGTCTGTATCATTTGAAATCCTGGCAGGGGAGGAGGGACTAAAACATTGATGTTTCAAATTGTAACAACTTCCCCACAGCTTACTGACAGCATGCAGGAACTACATAACCCACAATGCATTGCACTGTGATGTTCCTTTCCTTATTGGCATCACGTGTGCAGGGGATTGTGGGATTGGGAGGATACAGGCTGAGGACAGGCGACTACTGTTACATTTTATTTGAGTCACAAAGTAGTCAGCCAGATCAGCAGGGGAACAGGGGGCGGGGCTTAGGGAACTGTTCCAAACCATATTATTACATTAACAATCATGAATAGGCTGCATATTGTTTTAACTAATGTTTAAATTTGAAATTATCTTGATTTTTTAAAAAAGCTTAAGTTGTGTTTGGGTGAAGTTGCCCTTTACTGGTATTTATTATTTCATAAGTGTAGTGCTACAGTTTATTACAGTGAAGATTAGTTATTGCAGTTGCCCTACCATTTAACTTTGTGACATAGTTGCATAGAAATGAGTCTCAGTGGGGGAGATAGAGACTCCTAAGACGGAACAGAGGTGCAGGTGAATGGGAGAGGGAAACAGGTAGAGAGGGAGTAGCGCTGTTGGGGGAGAGAGTTTTGTAGGAAGGGCAATGGGATGACAGATGGGCAGAGAGTGAGGAAGGAGAAATGAGAGTATGGGGCAGATTTACTAAGACACTAACGCTCCAAATGTATTTTCGCCAAATTTTTCGTGTCTTGCGAGACTTTTTTGATGCCCGCGCAACTTTTTCGTATGCTTGTGCAAAAAAATCGGAAAGGCTTTCCCGCTGTTTACAATTTCATGACTTTCCGATCGCCAGTACGATATTATCGTACTGACCCACAACCCTCTGGTACAGTGCCCACTTTCACCACCATTCAGCTAGATGAATGGCAAAGATGGCACCGAAAAAAAATAAATCCCAGTTTTGTCGAGCCCAGGATCACCATTTACACGAACACCTAGTTCTGTTCCATTGTACTGTACTTTTAGCAGAAGGGGTATTCATTTTAGAGATAGAAAAATGTTGCATTTGATTGGGGCAGTGGAATGTGTTGGCTGTCTCCACTTCCTTCCTGACAGTAGATACAGCGTTTGTATCTTGCTTTATGGCAGAGAATGTAGTTATAAAAAAGAAGCTGCATAGGACTCACAGCAGTATCAATAATCAGCATGATTTCCACTGGATAATAATACACCATTGTAGCCTGCAGAGCTCATAAAGGGACCTTAAACTAATCATTTCTGTACTTTATATACACATCTTCTTTATTTGTTGCTCTCTAATACTCCAAATAAGCTTCTGTATGTTAGCATTTCTTATACTTAGCCAAAAGAGGGCGATATTACACCATTTTTGGAACTGATCTCCTTTTATATAGAGCAACTGCGGCTGTTCCTATTGATGTGAGTAATATGCCAACCCAAAACAATATTTTATTTGCTTAATAAAAGAAAACCTAATTCTAAGCAACTTTGCAATATACAAATTTGTAATGGTTTTTAAGTTATTTATATATAATTGCTATTAGAAGTAGTGTTTGTCTGTCCTTCTCTATTCCCTGCCCTGGGGGCTCCGACTGAAACAATGTAACACAAGGAGCAGCCTGACAGACCTGATTCGCTGGAGGAGACCGACCATTGCAACATTGTTTAAATAGTCATAACCAGGCAAATGCTGCTTTCAGTAGCAATTACATTTATAAAGAAAGTTTAAAGCACTAATAACGTTTTAATAAATTTATATTGGAAAGTTGCTTAGAATTAGGTTTATTAGTGCTTTCTAAGCACACAGAAGCAAGAATGTTCTGATTGGTCCCCTTCACGGGGCTTTCAAGTGATCCTTGGGGTAGGCAGTTGGAGGGGGCTTCAGGAATTTTAAAGCGGTAAACACAATTTATGGTGAAGAGCTACTAGAAGCAGCTACTTGTCACAGCTACTAAAACAGACAATGCTGATCATTTACTGATAATTGTCTCTGTGTGTTTAGCAGAGGCAGTTCTCAGTTTTGTCTATGGCAGGGGATTTTCTGGAGTCTAGTAGCCATGAAAAAGTAGCTGCTACTAGTAGCCCAGTGTGTCTTCACCCTTAGCCCCAAATTCTCCTCTGTCCAATTTCTCTAAAGTGCAAAGTGCTAAACCAAATGCAATTGGCTGTTTTTTCCCACAAGTGCCTGTGCAGCTGCCCCTTGAGCAGCGCTATATTTATGTGTAGAAAGCTGCAGCTTTAGTTGCCCCATTACAAATCCAAGAGAATGGTATTTTAGGACTTGTAGTTCAGCAGCAACCGGACAGCCACTATTTGAAAGGCCCTGTTTTACATCTGTGGGTCAGTAACACTGCAAACAAACTTATTATGCTTGCACTATTTGGCTGTAATTGAGTGGACACTGTGTCAACAGGGAATAATTACCTTTATGATGGGGGGGGGGGGTATTTGTATGTTTCTTGGTTACCAGTTTATATTTGTACTAGGATGCTTTGATTTCCTTTTAGTTTTTGGATGAGTGGGGAGGCATGGCGTCATGCCCTTCCTCTTGCAACTCCTGTGAGAATCAGGCAGGCAAAGTGTTGCTCACACACTTCATTAGGGGCAGCCAATAAGATTGTTCAGAGAGAGAGAATAAATCTATGCAGCATTGGGATTCCCCTGTACTAAGCACAATTCAGCAGGAACAGCCCCCTAAGTTTGCTCATAGCCTGTACAGAGAGATACCATAAAACTATGGCACATAGGGATCCCCCTGTACTAAGCACAATTCAGCAGGAACAGCCCCCTAAGTTTGCTCATAGCCTGTACAGAGAGATACCATAAAACTATGGCACATAGGGATTCCCCTGTACTAAGCACAATTCAGCAGGAACAGCCCCCTAAGTTTGCTCATAGCCTGTACAGAGAGATACCATAAAACTATGGCACATAGGGATTCCCCTGTACTAAGCACAATTCAGCAGGAACAGCCCCCTAAGTTTGCTCATAGCCTGTACAGAGAGATACCATAAAACTATGGCAGAATAGGGATTCCCCTGTACTAAGCACAATTCAGCAGGAAAAGCCTACTAACAAGTAGAAATGACTTCTACTATTTGCTCTGCTTTCCATTGAAAAACTCCTGTTAAATCGTGCTTGTTCAGTGATCACCGAAATGTCTCAAATTGATACTTATAGTATTGAGACCTACGTATTCTTGTGGTTATAGAACCTACGGCGTTTCATTAAACAAATAAATATGTCCAAAAGACTGTGGGTACTGGCTTGTAACTAGGGCAATCGGCAAATAAATACAAATAAAAATAAAGAATGAATAAATGCATCTTATTCATTCTTTATTTTTATTTGTATTTATATGCTATATATATATATATATATATATATATACAGGTCCTTTTCAAAAAATTAGCATATTGTGATAAAGTTCATTATTTTCTGTAATGTACTGATAAACATTAGACTTTCATATATTTTAGATTCATTACACACAACTGAAGTAGTTCAAGCCTTTTCTTGTTTTAATATTGATGATTGTGGCATACAGCTCATGAAAACCCAAAATTCCTATCTCAAAAAATTAGCATATCATGAAAAGGTTCTCTAAACGAGCTATTAACCTAATCATCTGAATCAACAAATTAACTCTAAAAACCTGCAAAAGATTCCTGAGGCTTTTAGAAACTCCCAGCCTGGTTCATTACTCAAAACCGCAATCATGGGTAAGACTGCCAACCTGACTGCTGTCCAGAAGGCCATCATTGACACCCTCAAGCAAGAGGGTAAGACACAGAAAGAAATTTCTGAACAAATAGGCTGTTCCCAGAGTGCTGTATCAAGGCACCTCAGTGGGAAGTCTGTGGGAAGGAAAAAGTGTGGCAGAAAACGCTGCACAACGAGAAGAGGTGACTGGGCCCTGAGGAAGATTGTGGAGAAGGACCGATTCCTGACCTTGGGGGACCTGCGGAAGCAGTGGACTGAGTCTGGAGTAGAAACATCCAGAGCCACCGTGTACAGGCGCGTGCAGGAAATGGGCTACAGGTGCTGCATTCCCCAGGTCAAGCCACTTTTGAACCAGAAACAGCGGCAGAAGCGCCTGACCTGGGCTACAGAGAAGCAGCACTGACTGTTGCTCAGTGGTCCAAAGTATGTCATTCGGAAATCAAGGTGCCAGAGTCTGGAGGAAGACTGGGGAGAGGGAAATGCCAAAATGCCTGAAGTCCAGTGTCAAGTACCCACAGTCAGTGATGGTCTGGGGTGCCATGTCAGCTGCTGGTGTTGGGCCACTGGGTTTTATCAAGGGCAGGGTCAATGCAGCTAGCTATCAGGAGATTCTGGAGCACTTCATGCTTCCATCTGCTGAAAAGCTTTATGGAGATGAAGATTTCATTTTTCAGCACGACCTGGCACCTGCTCACAGTGCCAAAACCACTGGTAAATGGTTTACTGACCATGGTATTACTGTGCTCAATTGGCCTGCCAACTCTCCTGACCTGAACCCCATAGAGAATCTGTGGGATATTGTGAAGAGAAAGTTGAGAGACACAAGAGCCAACACTCTGGATGAGCTTAAGGCCGCTATTGAAGCATCCTGGGCCTCCATAACACCTGAGCAGTGCCACAGGCTGATTGCCTCCATGCCACGCCACATTGAAGCAGTCATTTCTGCAAAAGGATTCCCGACCAAGTATTGAGTGCATAACTGAACATAATTATTTGAAGGTTGACTTTTTTTGTATTAAAAACACTTTTCTTTTATTGGTCGGATGAAATATGCTAATTTTTTGAGATAGGAATTTTGGGTTTTCATGAGCTGTATGCCACAATCATCAATATTAAAACAAGAAAAGGCTTGAACTACTTCAGTTGTGTGTAATGAATCTAAAATATATGAAAGTCTAATGTTTATCAGTACATTACAGAAAATAATGAACTTTATCACAATATGCTAATTTTTTGAAAAGGACCTGTATATAGCATGCAAAATATAAATGCCGCACTCACAGGACTTAATAAAGAAAAAATAATTTGTTTATTTCACACACACACACACACACACAATCTTAAGGCTTTAGCTAAGTTTAGTTGATTACACATAGTAAGTAAGAAATGATGCTGACTATAGAACATCATGAACCTGTCTGGAAAGTCCCAGTTGTAGTAACTAGACAAAAGGTCTGTAATATTTCTGCTTATGGCCAGCATACTGAATTAAAATAGCCTTGTCTACTAAGCAAAAGGGAAGCGTTGGATACTAGCTCCTAGACTATGGGTTTAGCCTGGCAACTGTTGATTCCACATGTGTATTAATCAATCATAAAAAATAGTACTTGCATATCTTGATCCAATGCCCAATGAACTGTATAGCTAATGTATGTTATAAAAATATGTTGATGATGTTTGTGTCAGGGTATAAAATCTTAAGCAGTAGGCAATTGGTCCCAAGCTGAATGCGGTGCTGGTATTCTGAGCTTCTTGTACCGGATCAATACGTTTCCTTCCCTGATTGAGGGTCTCCAGGTGTGGTGATTACCAAGAAATTCAACCAGGCTTAACACCATACACAGTGTGATCTGCTCGTTCAACAATAGAGTGGACCGTCTCCCAATATGCCCACCTAACATGGGCTATTTCAGGCTAATTAAATGGTTTGGCACTAGGGAGTAATGATTGAATTAACACTATGGGCCATCGGAATGAGCACCGTATCAATGAGCCAATGTGGTCCCCAATCCAACTGGAAAATCAAACCTGCCCGATTGAGATCTGGTCAATTTTTGCCCAGATATTGGTTGGGTAGTCCCATTAGGGGTGCCCATACACGGGCAGATAAGCTGCCAAATCAGTCTGAAGGGCCAAATAGGCAGCTGAATTCTGCCCTTGTATGGGCACCTTTGTGTGTTTTGCCTAGACTGGTTTAAATGAACAATTATATCTCAGGGCAGAGGTTTGGGAATGAAATCCTTTCCCCCATTATGGGTCCATCAGGGGGACCCACAGTGATCAAAACACCTTTCTCCACTTGCAGTTGCTCCCCAATCGTTGGAATGTAAGCAGTGCAGCCTACGGGCGGATGTTTGTGGCCCTGTAGCTTCTCGTATGCCCGGATCCCTCTCTTTTTTGGGCAGCTGGCACAGAGTAGCTATGAGTAAGGCAGAAGTCACACCTTGCAGCTAAGTTATGTGTTCCTTAGTGTGCACCCAGCCCTTCCGCTACACTCTAGGATTACTCACCCCCCAGGAATCATTAACCCACAGGCTCTGATTAAAGCAGTCATCTAGCGCTCCGTGCCGCACCCTGCCTCTCTGCTGCCATAGGGCACTGCCCCCAGAGATCGTAGGGCACCAGTATGCCCAGATTTCTGTGCAGCAGTGGGCATGGCATTAACACCCAGCAAAGGCCATAGGGTTACAAAGCCTTCGTGGAAGGGCTTCCCAGCAAAACAGTGCATGCAGTCCCTGCCTGACTACACAGGAGCAAGCGTTGGGGTCACCACCACAGTTAACGTCCCCATACACGGGCAGATTCTAGCTGCCAATATCGGTCCCTTACACCAACTCGGCAGCTAATCGGCCCGTGAATGGGCACTAACAACAGGCCTGCCCGACCGATATCTGGCCTGAAATCTGGCAGATCTCGATCGGGCAGGTTAAAAAAATCTAGTTGAATCGGGAACCGCATTGGCTCGTTGATGCCGTCCCCGGACCGACTTTGCCTATGCCCCTCATTATAATTTGATCGAATTAACCTAAATTCCCCCGATATCGGCCACCCGTAGGTGGGGATATCGGGAGAAGATCCGCTCGCTTGGCGACATTGCCAAGCGAGCGGATCTTAAGGTGTATGGTCACCTTTAGGTGTCCCACAAATGTCGTTGGATTTGGCTACTTGCCTTTGCATATAAGGGAAGGCATCTCCAAAAAGCAGATGGCAAAGCCATTTGCTCTAGGGATGCATGAAATCCACTATTTTGGGATTTCGGCCGAACCCCAAACCCTTTATGAAGACCGAACCAAATCAGAATCCTAATTTGTATACACGAATAAGGTTGCTGAAGGGTTAAGGAGAAAAATATTCAAGGGGTTGTTCACCTTTGAGTTAACTTTTAGTATGATGTAGAGAGTAATGCAATTGGTCTTCATTTTTGTTATTTGTAGTCTTTTGATTTTTGTTCAGCATCTCTGCAATTTGGAGTTTCAGCAGATATCTGGTTGCTAGGGTCCAAATTACCTTAGCGACCAGGGAGCAGTTTGAATGAGAGGATGTTAAATGAATAGGAGAGAACCGGAATAGAAAAACAAGTTATAAAAAGTAACAGTAACAATAAAACTGGAGCCTTGCAGAGCAATAGTTTTTTGGCTGCCAGGGTCAGTGACCCCCATTTGAAAGCTGCAAATAAATAAAAAAATTAAAAAAAAAAACAATAAGAAATAAATAATGAAGACCATTTGAAAAGTTGCTTAGAATAGGCAGTTCTATAAAATACCAAAAGTTAATGTAAAGGTGTAAGGATTTTGATTTGGTTTGGTCCTTATTTGTGTAGTGTTATTATATACCCTATTAAGCACACAATCGGGGCCCACTGTGTTGGATTTATTATTTGTAAGGCAAACCTTAACCTTGACCCCCCCCCCCCCCATGGCAATGAAAGGGTCTGTGAGCTGTGATTGGCAGTATAGCAACGTCTGGCAGGCATATGCATGCTGCTGCTTATCTTTCCTTCCCTGCGGAACTAAATACCTGCCATTGCTCATACAGGTGTGTCTGTACCCCAGCAAGCAGGGAGGAGGGCAGGAAGTGAGCTGTGCCCGTGTATCCTTGCTAAACCTTCCTCACCCTCCGTTCCTGCTTCTATCTGAGCGAGAAAGCTGGCACAGCAGCACCAGGGCTACAGGCTGTATATTCTATGTTCAAATTGCAAATACAGCAAGTGGCCACAGGTTCCCCTGAGCAACACCGCAGCTGCAATGCAGTCTCAACCCTAAGTTTGCTCATAGCCTGTACAGAGAGATACCATAAAACTATGGCACATAGGGATTCCCCTGTACTAAGCACAATTCAGCAGGAACAGCCCCCTAAGTTTGCCCATAGCCTGTACAGAGAGATACCATAAAACTATGGCACCTAGGGATTCCCCTGTACTAAGCACAATTCAGCAGGAACAGCCCCCTAAGTTTGCTCATAGCCTGTACAGAGAGATACCATAAAACTATGGCAGCATAGGGATTCCCCTGTACTAAGCACAATTCAGCAGGAACAGCCCCCTAAGTTTGCTCATAGCCTGTACAGAGAGATACCATAAAACTATGGCAGCATAGGGATTCCCCTGTACTAAGCACAATTCAGCAGGAACAGCCCCCTAAGTTTGCTCATAGCCTGTACAGAGAGATACCATAAAACTATGGCACATAGGGATTCCCCTGTACTAAGCACAATTCAGCAGGAACAGCCCCCTAAGTTTGCTCATAGCCTGTACAGAGAGATACCATAAAACTATGGCACATAGGGATTCCCCTGTACTAAGCACAATTCAGCAGGAACAGCCCCCTAAGTTTGCTCATAGCCTGTACAGAGAGATACCATAAAACTATGGCAGCATAGGGATTCCCCTGTACTAAGCACAATTCAGCAGGAACAGCCCCCTAAGTTTGCTCATAGCCTGTACAGAGAGATACCATAAAACTATGGCACATAGGGATTCCCCTGTACTAAGCACAATTCAGCAGGAACAGCCCCCTAAGTTTGCTCATAGCCTGTACAGAGAGATACCATAAAACTATGGCAGCATAGGGATTCCCCTGTACTAAGCACAATTCAGCAGGAACAGCCCCCTAAGTTTGCTCATACCCTGTACTAAGCAGGAATACCTAGGCCCTTTAAAGGACAAGGAAAAACTAATTATTAGGAGGGTTATGCCTAACATTTTGGCACCCTCAGTGAATTAGTTTTCCTTTCCCTTAATTAATGAGGGTTATATTTGGATTGGCCCAGTAAGCTATACAACCAAGAGTTGACTTTTAGTATCCATGTAGTTGTATAGACTGGCCTGGACCCTACATACCGGAAGATGCTCGATTCCACACTCGGCTCTCCCTTCCCTCCCTACCTGCTCTCATTACATTCCAGGCTAAGTTTCCCCTGTCCCTAAATACCTTTACCCACCAGTGCCTTCCTGTACCCTCCATCCCAAGCTCCTCTCCTCTGGGCAGCCTGCCGGCACAGACAGGATACAGGCAGGAAGCCTGCAGGTTGTAGATCGCAGCATCCCAAGGGGGTGACTATGTGTGAATTTGACCTATGCCGGGAACTTGGCACATACAGGGTGGGATGCCTGTCTCTGGCTGACCTGTTTACAATGGAAAGTGGCCCGTTGCTCCGGACAGCCATAAATTATATATATGGGTGGTTTTGTTCAGTGTTATTATTTCTTTTTATCACGTAGAGTCAGCAGTGTTTGTCTTAACAAAACCCCTCTAGCTGTAAATTACTCTATGCTCCATACCAGCAGTTTTGTGTTTTCACTGGGAGCAAAAAATGTCAGGTATGGCAGCTCCCTCTGCCTGGGAAGAACTCATTCATGTGCTTTGCCTTCCTTTATACCTGCCTTGATATGGGGGTGGGGGGGAGGTAAAGTGTATTTTTGTGAAACCGGGCATGTAGAAACTTTGGTATAACATCCACCCTGCTATGGTTACCCAAGGCACAAGCACTGGCCCCAAATCCCCCCCTAACTGGCCTTCAGGCTGGGCCCCCTTAGCTCATAACAAGGTTACAGATATAGAAACATTGGGGTAACAGTCACCCTGCTATAGTTCCAGGGGTACCCAGGGCACAAGCACTCACCCCAAATCCCCCCCTAACTGGCCTTCAGGCTGGGCCCCCTTAGCCCATAACAAGGTTACAGATATATAGAAACATTGGGGTAACAGTCACCCCGCTATAGTTCCAGGGGTACCCAGGGCACAAATAAGCACTCACCCCAAATCCCCCCCTAACTGGCCTTCAGGCTGGGCCCCCTTAGCCCATAACAAGGTTACAGATATATAGAAACATTGGGGTAACAGTCACCCTGCTATAGTTCCAGGGGTACCCAGGGCACAAATAAGCACTCACCCCAAATCCCCCCCTAACTGGCCTTCAGGCTGGGCCCCCTTAGCCCATAACAAGGTTACAGATATATAGAAACATTGGGGTAACAGTCACCCTGCTATAGTTCCAGGGGTACCCAGGGCACAAATAAGCACTCACCCCAAATCCCCCCCTAACTGGCCTTCAGGCTGGGCCCCCTTAGCCCATAACAAGGTTACAGATATATAGAAACATTGGGGTAACAGTCACCCTGCTATAGTTCCAGGGGTACCCAGGGCACAAATAAGCACTCACCCCAAATCCCCCCCTAACTGGCCTTCAGGCTGGGCCCCCTTAGCCCATAACAAGGTTACAGATATATAGAAACATTGGGGTAACAGTCACCCTGCTATATTTCCAGGGGTAAATAGACAGTCCAGATTGGGAAGCACACCATGAAATAAAAATAAACCTAGGTGCCAGAGCTGGAGATTCTTCAGATAAGTAAAGGATGTCGGCACTCTTAGGATTTCCACAACAAGTCACAAAGATAAAGCTTCTTTTTAAATGCAAGTGGTGAGTTTTATTAATACCAACGTTTCAGTCCTTTACTAGGACTTTCATCAGGGAGTGCCTAGATATATATATATATATATATATATATATATATATATATATATATATATATATATATATATATATATATATATATATATATATATATATATATATATATATATATATATATATATATATATAGATCACCAAACAGATTACGCTGGGTCTGAGGGTCTGGAGTAGTGGCTCTGTAGCACTGATTACCAGTAGAGATGGGAGAAACAAGGAAGCCTGATAAGACACTGACTATAAAAGAGATCAAAGCAGGGGCAGAGCTGACATAAAAAGGCCAGGCATTATCATGGAACAACTGCCCCCCTGTATTTGAATCTGCCCCATCCCCTTGTGAAATACCAGAGAGAGCAGAGGTTAGTGATGCTGGCATGCTGGGAAATACCAGAGACTGGACAGCACTTGGCACATCCCAAATGTGATAGTTTGGGGTGGGGGGGGGACCAATAAATTGTCATTGTTTGGCTGCATGTCCACCCTCCTCCCATTGGTCAGGTTACCAGGCAACCCTGAAACACTCCGTTTGGCGGCCATGAATAGCCACAGTGTGTGCAGACAGCAGGAATGTCACATCTTCCTATAGTCCCCCCCTTCCCCCTCGGCACCTTTCCCTCATTTCCCAGTCGCCTTCCAATCCATCATGGATGCTTACTGGGTGTGAGGAACTTTGGGAGATCTCTTAGTATCCACGTTCCTATTGGTAGCCTGTGCCAAGTGGGCAGCCTCCATGAAACTGGCACCTCTTATATGTATATGCTAGAGAAAGCTAAAGGGCAAGTAGCCCTGTAACACTGCATCAGTGCCGCTGCTGGTGGCTATAGTGTGTCAGCAGTGGCAAGTTAAAAATCTGTGCTCAGCCTTCAGCTCTGAGGGGATTCTGGGATATGTAGTCCAACACAATCCAGAGGACAGTTGGTTGCATACTCTGTGTGTGTTTAGTCATTTTAGTCACTGGGGGTGCCTAACAAATCGCCCCCCTGAATCCAGTTGTCTTGCTGTTTAGATAGGTGGCCCTTCAACCCTTAGCGATCACGTCACGATTCCTGTACCTGCTGAATTCTTCCTTCTCTCCCAACCCCCTGCGTTGCCCCTTCTTCCTTACAGACACCATGACGCCCCCTTCTGCTACTGCCTTCCTAACCTGGCTACCTGTCCTTTTGTCATTACAGGAGCTGTCAGAACTGGAGAAGAGAGACCCCCAGGAACTAGTGGGTGAGTGTCCCCATTATGTGCCTTACGTCTCACTGATGTGCCGATTGAGCACCACAATTAAGGTGCCCATACACCTTAAGATCCAAGCGAGCGGATCTTCTCCCGATATCCCCCACCTACGGGTGGGCAATATTGGGAGAATCCAGGCTAATTTGATCGTTTGGCCCCAGGCCAATTATAATGATGGGTATAGGCAAAGTTGGTTTTGGGACGGCATCAACGAGCTGATGCGGTCCCCGATCCGACTAGATTTTCTAACCTGCCCGATGGAGATCTGGTCGATTTCAGGGCAGATATCGGTCGGGCAGGCCCGTCGGTAGTGCCCATACACGGGCAGATAAGCTGCCGAATCTGTCTAAGGGACCCATATCAGCAGCTAGAATCGGCCCGTGTATGGGGACCTTAACTCTTTTTAGTGTCAGACTGGGCCTCCTGGGGCCCCTTAGAGACCCTGACACCAAGGCCCACTTTTTCAACTGTTAAAAGGTTTTGTATAAGATGGGGCTGATGGGAATTGTCCTTGGCTGAGGCCCATGAATGGATCCTATGGTGCAGTCTGATTCCTTATCACCCCTTGCAGGGCAGTACATGGCAGCAGAGGGGTAAATAAATCAGGAGAAGCTAAAGAGCTTGCAGTCGACGGTGCAGAATCAGCAGCTGGTGACTTCCTGGCTTTAGGGCGACACACGCATGCAGTTGTGGCTCTAGGATATGATTACAACGGGGCGTGTACAGCCAGACACACCTACCAGCCGTATGCGCTGCCGCCGCCGCCGCCCCAGGGCCTATTTACTGACGCACCGTGTGTGTTTGCAGAACATGTTGTGTTCCCTGCCGGGGCAGAACATGGCTTTTGCCAAAGGGGATAAAGCTGAGGGTTCAAGGGAGGGATAGGCCTGTTTCGATTGGTTTATGCATGTCGGCCAATCCTTTCCTAGCTGAACATTTTCCACTTGTGCATCAAGCAGAGCCAGAACACTGGGGGCTTCAGTTCTTTCTCAGGCAAAGTCTTGCCCATGCCCAAGGGCTCTGCTGGTATTCACACACCCTCTGCCCTCTTGTTATCTTGTGCCGCCTCCCAACACTGCCAGCCATTGTTATACTGTGCACAGCAGCTGCACTAGTTGCACCTTTGACTTTTAGTATGATGTAGAGAGTAATATTCTGAGACAATTTGCAATTGGTCTTCATTTTTTATTATTTGTAGTTTTTTAATTATTTCAATTTTTGTTCACAAGCTCTTGAATTCAGCAGCTATCTGGTTGCTAGGGTCCAAATTACCTTAGCAACCAAGGAGTGGCGTGAGTGAGACCTTGCAATATAAATAGAAAGAAAAGTAATAAAATATAACAATAAAATTGTAGCCTCACAGAGCAATAGTTCTTTTTGGCTTCTGGGGTCAGTGCCCCTCCCCTCCAACTGGAAGAAAAAGGCAAATAATTCAGAAATTATAAAAAATAAAGACTAATTGAAAAGCTGCTAAGAAATGGCCATTGTATAATATAATAAATGCTGATTTGGAGGTGAACTCCCCCTTTAAAGGGGTATTTCACCTTTAAAAGAACTTAAAGTATGATCTAGATATAGATATTCTGATACTACTTGACGTTGGTCTACATTTTTTTATATTCTGTCATTTTTAAATTATTTAGCATTTTGTTCAGCAGCTCTCCAGTTTGGAATTTTAGCAGCATTCTGGTTGCTAAGGTCTTGTTTACCTTAGCAACCAGGCAGTGGTTCGAATGAGATACTGGAATATGAATAGGAGGGAGCCTAAGTAGAGAGATAAGGAATAAAAAGTGACAATAATAATAAAATTGTAAGCTCAGAGAGCGGTAGTTTTGTAGCTGCCGGGGTCAGTGACCCCTTTTGGAAAGCTGGAAAGATGTAGATGAGGAAGGCAAATAACTCAAAAACTATATAGAATAAATTATGAAAACCAATTGCAAAGCTGCTAGGATGATGCCATTCTATTTCATATTGAAGGTAGACTTACTTAAGGTGAACCGCCCCTTTAACTTAAAAGTAAACTACTCCTGCAGTAGATTTTATTGCACCAGCTAAAAGCCGATGGGAGACCCTTGTAGGGTGAGGCTTGATACTTCTTGTCCCATATTCTGCACCAGCTGTCAATAAGGGATGCTGGGAGCTGTAGTTTAACAGCCAGAAGCTGCCATGGGCTGGAGGGGGTGAGGGAGAGGATGCTGGGAGTTGTAGTTCATCCCTGCCATGCTATCCTGCTCTTACACCCTCCATATGAGTTACAACTACAGATACTTGCTTTCAGTCTTCCTAGCCTAAAAGCTAAGTTTTAACCCCATAACTGCCAGGTGGTTGCCCCACTCTAGACCCATGCATTGCCCAACAACGGCCTTTTTCCCCCTTCTGAACCTGGAAGAAGAATATGAATTATTCGGGGGCCCTGACTATATAACCTGTTTCTCCAGGATACGTGGGAGGATTTTGGAGGTAACACAACTCCCACGGAGCATCTTTTCTGAGCAGTAAATAAGAGACAGAGGTCGATTGTTACAGTGCATGGGGAGGGGGGGAGCAGCCAAGGGCAGTAAAACTGAGCCGAGATGTGTCTGCTTCCCCCCCCCCCACCTCACCCCAAACAGAGGAATTAATCCTGCAAGTTGGCAGCACTAAAATGTCATGTTTATCACCCAGCGTCTATTAACTCGCCCAGAGCCACGGCGCACTGGGTGCCACATTGTATTCACCTGCAGAATTCCATACACTCCGTGTCTCATACATCCCGGCTAACTCCCCGCTCTGTCTCTCCCTCCAGCATCCTTCTCCGAGAGGGTACGCAACATGTCCCCCGATGACATCAAAATCCCCCCGGAACCTCCAGGCCGCTGCTCCAACCACTTACAGGTAAAACAGAACGAACAGAGTCTTGTAAGTTTTACTTTAGGGTCTGCCTGCTGTATGTATGTAACTTCGCATGGGGGGTGTTGCCATGTTGGTTGCCTCAGCTGAGGTATTCTCCATGGGCTTCAGTACACATTCATAGAAGATATGTACATACTGTACTGTCTAAGGGAAACACTATGGCACCCCCTACCCATATGTATAAATACAAATATACAGAGAAGGAATGTTCTGGACACACAATAAGCTGTACCCCCATACTGTACTGTCTAAGGGAAACACTATGGCACCTCCTACCCATATGTATAAATACAAATATACAGAGAAGGAATGTTCTGGGCACACAATAAGCTGTACCCCCATACTGTACTGTCTAAGGGAAACACTATGGCACCCCCTACCCATATGTATAAATACAAATATACAGAGAAGGAATGTTCTGGACACACAATAAGCTGTACCCCCATACTGTACTGTCTAAGGGAAACACTATGGCACCTCCTACCCATATGTATAAATACAAATATACAGAGAAGGAATGTTCTGGGCACACAATAAGCTGTACCCCCATACTGTACTGTCTAAGGGAAACACTATGGCACCCCCTACCCATATGTATAAATACAAATATACAGAGAAGGAATGTTCTGGGCACACAATAAGCTGTACCCCCATACTGTACTGTCTAAGGGAAACACTATGGCACCTCCTACCCATATGTATAAATACAAATATACAGAGAAGGAATGTTCTGGGCACGCAATAAGCTGTACCCCCATACTGTACTGTCTAAGGGAAACACTATGGCACCTCCTACCCATATGTATAAATACAAATATACAGAGAAGGAATGTTCTGGGCACACAATAAGCTGTACCCCCATACTGTACTGTCTAAGGGAAACACTATGGCACCTCCTACCCATATGTATAAATACAAATATACAGAGAAGGAATGTTCTGGGCACACAATAAGCTGTTACCCCCATACTGTACTGTCTAAGGGAAACACTATGGCACCTCCTACCCATATGTATAAATACAAATATACAGAGAAGGAATGTTCTGGGCACACAATAAGCTGTACCCCCATACTGTACTGTCTAAGGGAAACACTATGGCACCCCCTACCCATATGTATAAATACAAATATACAGAGAAGGAATGTTCTGGGCACACAATAAGCTGTACCCCCATACTGTACTGTCTAAGGGAAACACTATGGCACCCCCTACCCATATGTATAAATACAAATATACAGAGAAGGAATGTTCTGGGCACACAATAAGCTGTACCCATATACTGTACTGTCTAAGGGAAACAATATGGCAGCTCATATTAAACCAGATTGAGTCTGCGTTACTGTGCCTTTAATCGTCAGTGCTGCAGCGTATAAAATGGGAAATGGATAAACATTAAGGTTTCTGGTGACCTAAGTGCTCCTGTGCCCTGCGCTTGCCATGTGAGATGGGCTCTGAGCAGCCAGGCATGGCAGTGAGGAATGCAGCGTGAAGGTGCGAGGAGGCCTCAAACCCTCCTCTGAGAAGTGCTCTGCATGTCGGAGCTTGCTCTGCTCACACAGGCATGTACAAAGGATACTCGCTCTTGGGCTTTGTGCTCCCAGGCCCCGTGCCTGGGCCGTTCTGCTAGATTGCATTCAATCTGCCGAGTTATTGTGACTGTAGCTCAGTTATAAAGTTATATACAGTGACTGTTGTTGTCCAGCAAGAAGGAAATAGATGATTGGATATGTCTTAGAATTAAATGCCTCTGCCCCCAGCTTCAGTAGTCAGAGCAGGCACTAAAAGAATATTTATGTGGCTGTAGCCCTTTAAGGTTATATAGCAGCCATTTTTCACTGTCAAGGTCCCCAAAAGACATTCTCTTTGCACTGTGTTAGGGCTGTGTCTGACCCCAGCTTGCCCTTCCTTCATCTCAGTAATGAAAGTGCAGGTGGGACAAGTTCAGGTATGTGTGAACTACACCCCCCCCCCCCCCCACCCGGCCTGAGGTGCAGCTGAAAATGAGAAGGTCAGGCTTCTGACCCCTTGGGATACACACTGACTCGCACTGTCTGTGCTGCATTGGGTTAACCCCATCACTGTCTCCTGCTGGAAGGTGTAGCACAACGAAGAGATAGGATTTCAGAAATACAGTATGGGCAATAATTCTTAAGGGCTCCCTATACAATGATATTTTTTTATGCAAATGGAAATACCTGACTGTAACTTGTGTATTATAAACATAATGTACCCCCTGTTGTAAAGTATGAGGATATTTGAAGTTCCCTGAGCTGTATAACTGCAGCCTTGTGCCTTTATATGGTCACAGAACCCCTCAGTGACTGCTAATATCCTTATCATTTACAGTAGGGGGTACATTATCCCTTATAATACATGAGTGATACTCAGAGTTCCCTGTATAACTCAGCCTGCAGCCTTGTGCCTTTATATGGGCACAGAACCCCTCAGTGACTGCTAATATCCTTATCATTTACAGTAGGGGGTACATTATCCCTTATAATACATGAGTGATACTCAGAGTTCCCTGTATAACTCAGCCTGCAGCCTTGTGCCTTTATATGGGGGGCACAGAACCCCTCAGTGACTGCTAATATCCTTATCATTTACAGTAGGGGGTACATTATCCCTTATAATACATGAGTGATACTCAGAGTTCCCTGTATAACTCAGCCTGCAGCCTTGTGCCTTTATATGGGCACAGAACCCCTCAGTGACTGCTAATATCCTTATCATTTACAGTAGGGGGTACATTATCCCTTATAATACATGAGTGATACTCAGAGTTCCCTGTATAACTCAGCCTGCAGCCTTGTGCCTTTATATGGGGGGCACAGAACCCCTCAGTGACTGCTAATATCCTTATCATTTACAGTAGGGGGTACATTATCCCTTATAATACATGAGCTTGCAGCCTTGTGCCTTTATATGGTCATGGAACTGGAACATAAAACATGGAACTCCTACTTGACTTCTATCGAACATATAAATTGAATAGATGAATACATCTACCTGATAAGTGCCCCTGAGTACAGTACTTTATACGCATAGTAAACTAGGGGAAGCCTGTAAACTGGCCACCGTACTTTATTGGGGCTATACAGCACACGCAAATTTTGGGTTCTATGACCCTTCTAGACCAAGGTACCTAAAATTCACTTACACCCAATTCTGCTCTCCGCCATATACCTAATACCACCATATACCTATTTATTAGAGAGACGCTAGATGTTGGACTCTAAATGCCTGTGTTTGAATGTGAAATGAAGGCTCAATGGACAGTTCTTAGTCCAATGTCTTGGTCTCTAAATAGAAATCTAAATTCTCTCTCGTCAGGAGAAGATTCAAAAATTGTATGAGAAAAAGCTGAATGAAAGGATGGATATGAACCGCATTATCCAAAAAAAGAAAGAATTTCGGAACCCCAGGTGAGTGTTCCTAGAAGGAAGAGTAGGAGAATTAAGGGTAAGCGTCAGGATGTTCTAGCAGGGGGTATAATCGCAATCAAAAATAATCACAAAAGCAAAATACTCAAAGTACAAAAAAAAATAAAATCTTTTATTAAATACAAAACATAGAAAATAAAGCCCAACGCGTTTCAACCCAATAATGGGTCTTCATCAGGGGCAGAATTTACAGCAGAATTTATACTCCTGTCTATTATTTTCTATGTTTTGTATTTAATAAAAGATTTTTTTCTTTTGTACTTTTCGAGTGTGCAGACGCTTTTTTGCTTTTGTAACAGTAATGATCAGGCTGAGGAAGGTGATGGGCAGTAGCAGTATGGGATGGAACTGTACAGCCAAGTAGTGGGACTTGGGGCTTTGTGGGTTTAGGCAGATTTTATGAGATATGTAGGATGGGTTATAACTCTGTAACATTGTCTATATCTCGCAGCATCTATGAGAAGCTCATCCAGTTTTGCTCCATTGATGAACTTGGCACTAATTACCCCAAGGTGAATATGGCACAAACATTACAGCCTTAGCAGCAGTAGGAAACAAAGGATCTGCCCCCATACCCTCCCCCTATTTGCACTGGCTTCTGTTCCAAATCAAGACTTTCTCTAATAGGAGTGTAATCCCCCCAATACCAAGCTTTTGCTTTTGCTGAATGTTTTCAGGGCAGCGACTTATGTTTCGTGTCCTTCTTTTTTTTCAGGATATGTTCGACCCTCATGGCTGGTCTGAAGACTCCTACTATGAGTCCCTCGGTAAGATTCAGCCTTAAGATCTGTTGCTACGGGTTAAATCTGGCTTGATGGAAGCGATTCAGTTCAAGTCAGGCAGTGCATGATGGTAGGGGTCATATTCCATGCCTGTTCTTAAAGGGGTGGTTCGCCCTTAATTTAAATTTTAGTACGTAATAGAATGAACAACTTTTCAATTGGTTTTCATTATATATTTCTTATAGTTTTTGAATTATTTCCTGCCTTCTTCATATTTTTCTAGATTTTTAATGGGGGTCACTGACCCTAGCAGCCAAAAACCATAGCTCTGTGAGGCTCCAGTTTTATTGTTACTTTTTATTGTTACAGCTAAAGCCCAAAAGATCGAAATGGATAAACTGGAAAAGGCCAAAAAAGAGCGAACTAAGGTAAGTGTGACTATATAAATGCACTACAGTACAGTGAGGCTGAGCACTCGAGTTGGTAAAGGAGACAACTCATTGTGACCGCTCAGAGGGGGCATGCTTGTTTCTCGTGGAGTAACATTCAACTGGGGGTTATTATCCATGGCAACCAATCAGATTGTTACATTTATTATTCTACCTGCAGCTGGCTGAGAGCCAACCACTGATTGGTTGCTACGGTTTTACTGTGCACGGACAAGTTTGCCCAGCGTGCCTGTGACAGGAGTCAAACTATGAGACCAGAGTGAGAGCTGTGAGACAGTTTTTTCGCCATTGTTTAAGCTCACTGAGTTCGAATCAGTCTAGTTGTTCAAGCAAAGTGAGCATAAACTGCTTACAATAAATTAAACACAAAGCGAGTATGATCTGCTTGTCTGGGAGTTATTAACAGAAAGTCAGTTAGATCTGCTTAGGCCTGAAGTTAAAGAACATGTAAAGCCTACATTTTCCTACAGTGCATGTCAGTTGGGCACGTCTCCCCCACCCAGTTGGCACCATTTGTACTATATACAGTATATTCACTCCGTTCAGCACCATCACATTTTCCTAAAGCAAATAGCAGCTTTCACCCAGTGGCCATTTTTCCTCTAACACATCATCAGTTACATTTAAATCTGCAAACTGCATACACACACAGCATACATTTAATCAAGAATGAAGGCTCACAGAGGCAGAACTGTCTGATAAAAAAATTCTGCTTGGATTGAGTACTGATGATTAAACTGAGCTCAGGAGAGAGGAGATTAGAAGAAAAAATAGAAGCAGACTGCTAGAATGGAGTTTGGCTGCTAGAAATGGAGGGTGTGTTTAGTAATCTGAGCTGAGACAAACTGAGCATGCCCAGGAGCCAACAGCCAAAGCAAATTCCTGAAGAAGGGGGCTGAGTGGGTTACAGGAGGAGAAGGAAATCTAAGTGATTAAGGTGATGCTGTGTTACTATTAACTTCTGGACAATCAGAGTGGCAGGTACTGAAATATTTCAAAGAGGCTGTTCTCTGATTATGTTTTTGTGTGTGGGGTTTACATGTCCTTTAATGGCACAAAGTGAGTCTGACCTGTTAGGCCTGTGAATTAATGGTACAAAGTGAGTCGGATCTGCTTAGACCTAAAATTAATGGCACAAAGTGAGTCTGCTTAGACCTGGAGGTAATGGCTCAAAGTTAGTCTGATCCGCTGAGTTTTGGAGTTAATGGCACAAAGCAAGTCTGATCTACATAGTCCTGGAGTTAATGGCACAAAGTGAGTCTGATCTACTTTGTGCCATTACCTCCAAGACTAAGTAGATCAGTCTCACTTTGTGCCATTAATTCCCATACCAAACAGATCAGACTCACTTTGTGCCATTACCTCCAGGACTAAGTAGATCAGTCTCACTTTGTGCCATTAATTCCCATACCAAACAGATCAGACTCACTTTGTGCCATTACCTCCAGGACTAAGTAGATCAGTCTCACTTTGTGCCATTAATTCCCATACCAAACAGATCAGACTCACTTTGTGCCATTACCTCCAGGACAAAGTGAGTCTGATCTGTTTGGTATGGGAATTAATGGCACAAAGTGAGACTGATCTACTTAGTCTTGGCGTTAATGGCACAGAGTGAGTCTAATCTGCTGCGGCCTGAAGTTATTGGCACAAAGTGAGTCTGATATACTTAGGGGCAGATTTATCAATACACGAACGAAGTTTCGGCACTTTCGGATCCCCAATGCGATATTGTCGTGACTGGTACGATTTTTTCGTGGGCATTTTCGTGATGTTTGCGACCTTTAGAGGTTTCTTTAGAGGTTTCCGAGTTTTTCCCATTCGGGATTCGAACTCGTGTATTGTTAAATCTGCCCCTTAGTCTGTGAGTTAGTGGCACAAAGTATACTTAGTCAGTGAGTTAGTGGCACAAAGTAATTCTTATCTGCATAGTCCTGAAGTTATTAGCACAAAGTAAGCTGCACTGTGCAGAAGTTAAAGTGAGTACGAAGGAGGTGTGTTTTCTGAGTGTGAGCTACTCGCTCCTGTAATTGTTGAAGCTGAGCGAGTGTGAGAGAGATGAGTGTGTAAATGCTGAATCACTGTAGTGCAGGGATCCCCAACCTTTCTTACTCGTGAGCCACAGTCAAATGTAAAAAGACTTCAAGAGCAACACAAGCACCATAAAAGTTCATGGAGGTGCTAAATAAGGGTTAAGGTTGGCCATTAGGCAGCCTCTATGCACACAAAGCTTACAGAAGGCTTTATTTGGTAGGAAATCTTGTTTTTATTTATCCAAAACTTGCCACCATGTCAGGAATTCAAAAATAACTCCCTGGTTTGGGGGCACTGAGAGCAACACCCAAGGGGTTGGGGAGCAACATGTTGCCCTGAGCCACTGGTTGGGGATCACTGCTGTAGTGAGAGCCAGTCTGTCCTGTAATTATCAGTGAAATTGAATAAGGGCCTGCCTATCAGCTGTATGATATCAAGCTCCCCTTTGTTCTTGTTGGATCCTTACAGATTGAGTTTGTTACGGGCACTAAGAAGGGCACTACAACCAGTGCAACCACAGGCACTACTAGTACCACAACCACATCTACTACAGGTAAGTGGCAAATAGCTACATTCCCAGCTAATAGGGGTGGGTTTGTAAGGGAAAGTGAACATGGTGTAAATAAGCTGGCACTGTACATGGGGTTTGGGTTACTTCACTTCTCACCTCTGCCATCTATTTTGCTCTCTGCAGATGCTCAGAAGAGGAAGAGCAAGTGGGACTCCGCAATACCAATGACCACCATTGCTCAACCGACTATCCTCACCACCACTGCCACACTGCCCGCTGTGGTTACAGTCACCACCAGTGCCAGCGGCTCCAAGACTACTGTCATCTCTGCCGTGGGTACCATTGTCAAAAAAGCCAAACAATGAATAACCGGGAGACACCAGAAACCCCAGTGGAACATTTTTGTGGACCTTGATTTTAGGCATTGAACTCTGTCCTTTACTGAGCTTACAAGCCATGTGGCTTTCCGACTATGAATCACTGTGCAAGAGTCCGGGAAACACACTGCAGCCTATATACTGGACACTGACCAGACGGACTCTATTCTATTACAGGCAGCAGCTCCTTATAACGGACAATCTGTTTTTGGTTGCGTGGGAGTGGAATGATATTATAGGAACTACAAGTTCTAAAATGTCAACTTTTCTTTTTTTAATTTTTTTTTTCTTTATTAAAATCTTAAATGCTCCCTTTTCTTCTTTCTTACGGACCAAACATTTATTTCCTTCCTCCAGCATATTCCATATGCAGCTTCCATCTTGCCTGCTTTCCATAAAGGCTTCTTTCACCTGTTACGTATAAGAGTAACACTGTTCCACAGTTTACTCAGGTTGAAATGGTACATTTGGTGGCACAACAGAAATTAAATGAATGCTTTTAGGGTACCATATATAAATTAGGCATAGGAACCAGAGCATCTGAGAAGTTGATTGGTGGCTGAGCACTATCACTGTTGTGGTTGTTGGTGGAGGATGAGGGGTATTGCTCAAGAGTGCCTCGGACACTGTTTGGTCTGTAAGTTCTGCATGGAATGTTCTGTCTCTCTAAGGACAAATGACTGTTGTGTGGGAGACTGGCTGTCGCATTAAGTGGGAGCAGAAATAAACAAAACAAACCCAACCCTGTTGGTTGGGGAGAGACTTGAGGGAACTCATGCAGCATCAGCTTGTGCGGAGAGTCTCTTGACGCGTGTCATGGCTGCTCCTCCCTCATTCCATTGAATCTGTCGCCTCCGGCAGCACAAGCCTGGGCTCATCCGATTCTGGGATGTGTGAAAGAAGGGAGCTTTCAGCTGTACTGACAGCTGGCATCCTCTCCTGTGTGTCAGGGAATGGGCTTGGTCCTCACCTTGGTGTGTGTGAGGGAAATGGAATTATATCTGTATGTGAGGGAATGAGACCGTTACTCTCCAGTGTGCATCTATGTGTATAAAGGCATTGTTCCTCTCATGTCTGTATAGGGATTGGTGGTTTGTCTGCATTTCTGTCTGTGAGGGAATGGAATGGGAGGGGTGCGTGTGTATGAGACAGACTGAGGGATCCCCTCTCCTCTG
This sequence comes from Xenopus tropicalis, assembly GCF_000004195.4. Classification (NCBI taxonomy): domain Eukaryota; kingdom Metazoa; phylum Chordata; class Amphibia; order Anura; family Pipidae; genus Xenopus; species Xenopus tropicalis. The sequence continues at coordinate 44,722,845 of NC_030686.2, forward strand.
TGACTGTGAAACATTGATTTATGGGGGTAGGAAGGGATACCAACATATTGATCTTTATCATTTATTTGCCTTATTAAGCTTTATTCATTAGGGCAACCATCTCCAACCAGTTGCTCATGAGCAACATGTTTGGTTTTGGTTGAATAAAAGATATACTACCAAACAAAGTCCCCTGTAGAGTAATAGTCTGCATAGAGACTACCAAATAGCCAATCACAGTCCTTTTTTTTGGCACCCCCATGAACTTTTTATGATGCTTGAGTTGCCCCCAAACTCTTCTTACATTTGAGTGTGTCTCTTGAGTAAGAAAGGCGGGGACCCCGGCACTAGGGTGCAACAATAGAGAGCAGGCTCAGGAGTATAGAGAGTCCTGGGGGTAGCACATCTCTAATCATTTGGGAAGCAACTGTATCCTCGTCAAAGTACGTCGAAGCCATAATTTGCACATTCAAATTTGGGGAAAAAATTAATTGTTGCATTCTTGCATTGCTCAGAGAATTCAAATCATATGAGCTTCAGGTTTCCAGTTTGGGTAAGCAGAACAAGATTTATTTGGCCGATTCCAGATCCTGAAAAAAGTGCCTAGGTATCATCCAATCCAAATCTTGGATTTGGCGCATCCCTGTAGTGCTGTTCAGCCATAGTACAAACAGTAGAACAATACTGCAAAAAAATAAATATACACAGTAAGCAAGATTTAAGGTGGCCATACACCTTCAGGTGACGATGTCGCCAAGCGAGCGGATCGTCTCCCAATATCCCCACCTACGGGTGAGCGATATCAGGAGAATCCAGGCTACTTTGATTGTTTGGCCCTGTACGTTGATGTGGTCCCAGACCGACTTTTTCTATACCCATCGTTATAATTCGATCGTTTGACCCCAGGGCCAAACTAGATTCAACTAGATTATTTTAACCTGCCCAATTTCAGGCCAGATATCGGTCGGGCAGGCCCGTCAGTAGTGCCCATATCGGCAGCCAGAATCGGCCCATGTATGTGGGGACCTTAAGTCAAGAGTTCAGAGACCTATTGAGAAGAAGGTTCAAGCTATATTTCCCAGGTTTCACCCACAAAGGGCCCTACCTGGAACTTGCTGTGGAGCGCAATAAGCTAGCGCTAAGCCTGGTGCGAGTGTGATTTCTGCCAGTGCATCCCTACCCAGTCACATTCCATAGCTCTCCCGTATAGGTCAAGCAGCTGCACTGGTTCCTCCTATTCCCATACATTCTCCTCCTTGGCCGCACACAAAAGGTCATTGCCCGATCAGCACAATAACTTCAAGCAGTTCCATTGTGATTCAAATGAGCCACTCTCCTCCTTCTTCAATGGCTTCAGTGTGCGCTTAAATCCAGAGCATTCGTGCCCCCCCCCCCCCCCCCCCCCCCCCCCCCCCCCCCCGCTCAAGGCAGAGGCCCTCACACTTTGATCCACGCTCGAACAGATTAGTTGTGAACAACAGTCCAGAAGATGCACATTCCAGCCACTATTGCTGAACTTTTTTTTTGTGCTAAAATGCTCCAGAAATCTCTACTTACAGGGATATAAAAGAGAGCAAATGAGGATTGTAAGCTCTTTTGGGCAGGGCTCTCTTCACCCCTTGTATCGGTTATTGGTTGCTTTATATGTTACTCTGTATGTCCAATGTATGTAACCCACTTATTGTACAGCGCTGCGGGATATGTTGGCGCTTTATAAATAAATGTTAATAATAATAATAATTCACCTTTGGGTTTTGAATAAATGGCGAGCAAGCCAACAAGCAAATCTTTCCCCTAATATGCCAACTTTGGGTGGGTGATATTATGCTAATGTAATTGTTTGGCCCTGGGGCCAAACATTCGCATTACAATGAAAAAGTGGAGTGTGGGCCACATCAGTGAACCAAAAAGGTCTTTGATCCAACAGAAAAGTCAAGCCTGTCTGATCGGCATTTGACATATCAGAGTATGATTGTATAGTTATTATTATTATTATCAACATTTATATATAAAGTGCCAACATATCCCGCAGCGCTGTACAATAAGTGGGTTTCATACATTGGACATGCAGAGTTACATATAATACAATATATACGTTAGTATAGTTTAATTTGTGTGGGGCACATTATTTCACCTAAACACGACACATTTTACAGTGGTCAGCACCATAACCCTTTGGCCACTAGGGGTGCTGTTGTGAATGCCCAAGCTATGGGGGGTGTTTCTGTAATTTGGATTTCCGTATTTTTAAGTCAACTAAAAAAAATCATTCAAATATTAAATAAACCCAAGATTTTGCCTACAGTAAGTATTCATTATATAGATAATAGGTACAGGTATGGGATCCATTATCTGGAAACCCGATATCCAGAAAGCTCCGAATTACAGAAAGCCTGTCTCCCATAGACTCCATTTTAATTTAAATAATTCAGATTTTTAAAATTGATTTCCTTTTTCTCTGTAAAGATAAAACAATGCTTTGTATTTGATATCAACTAAGATATAAATAATCCTTACTGGATGAAAAATAATCGTATTGGGTTTAATTAATGTTTTATTGATTTTTTTTTTAGTAGACTTAAGGTATGAAGATCCAGATTACGGAAAGACCCCTTATCTGGAATACCCTTCGTCTTGAGCATTCTGGATAACGGGTCCTATACCTGTACTGCGTTATTATTACACGAAAAAGGGAAATCATTAAAAAAAAAAATTCATTTGATTAAAATTAAGTCTATGGGAGATTGTCCTCCTGTAATTCAGAGCTTTCTGAATAATGGGTTTCACTAATCCTGTATAAATATATATATATATATATATATATATATATATATATATTTATACAGGATTAGTGAAACCCATTATTCAGAAAGCTCTGAATTACATATATATATTGCATGTTTAGTCTGTAAACATCCCAGCCATGCTAAAAGGGTCGGCCCATAAAGAGAAGTCCTTATCTTGGAGACGTAAGTTGTTTTATGGTTCGCTTTCCCCCAGGATTCTCTGATAAGTAACTGGGAGACAATGGCACTAATAGTGCAGCTCCAATTAAAATCAGAGGGCTGGGATTTGAGCAGAGGTTGCTAATTTGCAGCCAGAGGGCAGATCAGGAAGGGGGGTGTCTAACAAGCAGGTAGGGTACACTCTCCAGTGACTAATAACTACCCCAGGCTTCCTGCCTTTATTGAGTTGAAATGATACACTAAATTAGTTTCTCTTAGGGAACTCACTTTGATTTGTGACCTAAATTCCAAATTGGGGACAATCTTTTGTGGACTTGAGACTGTGTGGCAGGAAATGGACAGGAGATAACGCTGACAGCTTACTTTCTATTATTTCATCTCCTTTTATTTAACTCTTTTCGCAGGGTATTTTCCCATCCCACCCAGCCTGGCTATTTCCTACCAGCCATTTCTCTTATATTCAGAATGAAAGGAGAACTTGCCCTGGGGGTTTATGTTTCCTTACTGTGTTTTCTTTATCACTTCTACTTGCACATTATTCCATATTTCCACCACGCCACAAAGTCCCTTTTCCAAACGGCTGGTGTTCTTTCCTGCCACTCTATTATGCATTTGTAAAGTTTAATGGTTTATTTGTTCTGCCTCGATTATGTTTTCTTATCTCCTCCACTCTCATAGTGAAAATCACACGCAGATCTCTCAGAGGCTCCATTGTTTGCATCGTGCCAGTGGGCTGTTGGGGGGATGCTGGGAATTGTTGTCCAACAGGGTCTGTCTTATTCCTTATCTCTTCAGGGGCTTGTAGGTCAGCGACCTCTAGAGCCAGCTAATCCTTTGCATTTGACCTTGATCCTTGTCCTTCTTTGTACTGCTCACCTGAGGAATCTACCTGCTGGCCTGTATCCGCATGTCTCAGATCTTGTGCTTCCCCTGTATGAGCTGCTGGGTTCCATACAAGATCTGTGTGGGGCACATTTATCACAAACAGGTTGGCACTGTTGCCAAGTTGATCTGAAATCTGCACTTAGTAGGGGAGGGAGGTTGGTGTCATTGCCTGCTTTGCCTTTTGTTCTCTCTCCCTCTCTCCCCCTTCCCTTCTCTTGCTCTCCACCCCCCCCAAACAATAACTTTTCAGTAACTCTAGTCACAGAGGCTGAGAATCCATCTCACTCCCAGCTTCATCCAACAGCGGCATGGGTGTGGAAACCAAGTGAGAGGGTGCAGAAGGAGGGGGGGAGTGTACAGTACAGGGGTGGAAGGGATGTTCCAAGTGCTGTACCTGCCCTGCAGGTGTGCTTACAGTTCTCTGGAATGTCAGAAACAGCAGTGCAAGGTCTGAGTCACGCACAGAAATCCATAAAACTCCTTTTATTCGCTCCTTGCCTGTGCATTCTCCCAGGAGGGGTGGGAGAGACCTGTTCTCTTGCAGATCTGGGACTGAGGGGGATACCACCAGCGGGGACGGATTTTCCCAAGCAGCCAAGTGGGATTCAGTGTTGATCAGTAGATTCTCCGCTTCTGCCTGGGATTGGAGAAGAAGGGCGCTTAAGCATATCCTTTGGACTTTGAATCTAAATATCAGGAAACCCGCATTCGGTAAGTACAAAAGACCTTATTTGCAGGGTTTGAAATATATATATATATATTTATTTGGTGCAAAGAAACTGGAAAAAAAGTTTTGCTTTTGTTGCCTTAAAAACAGTGTCCACAATGTTTCTGATTTGATTTGCTTAAAAAGATATTACTTGCATTTATATATGAGAAAATTCCCTTGGACTCAGTAGCTGTTACTAGCACTTGGCTTTGAATCCCTTCTCCGTCCCCTTATGCCCTTGGGCTAGTAATTCTATCTGTGCCTAGCGCCAAAAGATAGATTGCAAGCTCTGTGAAGCTTGTGACAACTGAATGTTTCGATTATTGTCATTGTTGGCACTGGAGTTGCAACCCAGCTTTGCCATAAATGTGATTATAAAACAGTCTAGTCTGGGTTATGTGATTGATTTATCCATGCACCAGTCAGCATGCTAATATGACTTGGCCATATGGAATGTGCTGGTAAATCTGGACTGAAAAGTTGGATCTTAAAAGAAGTGGGACGAAGGTGCAGCCCCACTTGTTTTTAGGTGACCCCCACACACCAGCATACTGAATTTTTTTTTTGATTAGGATTGATCTGTGATCTAATGGGATCATAGAATGAAGCTACTATAGTGTACATCAATGTAGCAAAAGTCTATCAATGTGGCCAAACTGCCCAACCATATGGCTTGCTTGGTATAGGTAATGCATACAATAAACCTTGTGCAGCCCTCTGTTTTGACCTCCCAACCCCCTAGACTCCTATGGGACGTAGTTCAATATGAATTCAGTTCCAAGCATCACTCCTTTCTGCTGCAGACTGTAAGCTCCTATGACTAAAGTGTCTGCCACCTCCTGTACATTCTGAAACTTCTCCGTTGGTTGGCTTCGGATGAAAATTACCCAAGCCAAGAGAGACACAGAGAAATTAGACTGTAAGCTTCACTGAGCAGAGACGAATGTAAATGATTAACTTCTTTGTAAGGCGCTATATAATATGTCTGTTTTGTATAAATAAAGGATGGTGCTCATTTTCTGACTTGGTATGGGGGTTTGCAATCCTACAGTACAGAAGACTACTGAAGGTTAAACAGCCAGAAACTAGAAATCTAGTGGAAGAGAACCCCTATATAATAACATGCAGGGAAAATGAATGTTTCTGGGCCTGAGATTGAACGGCAGGTTCAGCAAGTAGCAAGCTTATTGGGACGGACAGTGGGATCTTATCTGTTGTTATTATTCCAGCTTTGTGTATTTACCTGTACAGCACCACTCGGCTGCTTTCTATTAAAGTGTTAGAGTCTTGGAGCTGTTAGAGCTCTTTATAGGAGGGGCTTCAACAAAAACCTGGAATTAGTAAGGCAAGAGGGACTTGCAGACCCATTCAGAAAAGGTAAAGAAAGCCAGTGCAACGCCCAGGACATGAAGAAGGGCAAATATGGGAGTTTTAAGCAATAGTGGGACAGCTACAACTTGAAGATGACTGGCTTAGCATTAAATACAAGACCACCCCCCATATCGTTGGTGCCATCTGCAGCAGCAGTAGTAGCCAACAACTGAAGAGATGAAGTCAAGCCATTGTTTAGTGCACTGTGTCACAGAGACTGTTGGGGGTCAAATACTGTGTTTAGGCTTTCCATTATGGAACCTTTGTTGTTTTACCCACTATCCTTCCCTGCCCCGTACCATGAGCACTGCTCTAATTTGCTATGGTTTGTTCTACGGTGTTGATCTATTAATTCCAAACAGAGACGGTGAGTCGCCTCCAGCACCCCTTACAACCCCCTCCTTGATACCTGACACTTTTAAGACTGGGCGTAGGCAGGTTTCCTGTGTGTGAGAGCCAAAAACTTCCCACCAAGGAGATATTGCTGAGAGCAGCACCTGACATCTTGCTAATAGTGCTGGGAATTGGTGGGACAAGAGAATTAGGTGGCCATACACGTGAAGATCCGCTCGCTTGGAAAATGTAGGCTAAGACATACGTTTGGCCCTGACGATCAAATTATATTGGCAGCAACGGGGCAGTCGATTCGACTAAATCTTTTAACCTGCCCGATCAATATCTGGCCAATCTCGGGTCAGATATCGGTCGGACAGGCCCCTCGTTCCTGCCCCTACACGGGCCGATAAGCTGCCGAATCGGTCCAAGGCGTTAAGTGGTGTGCTGGGATTGTCGGGAGTCAGGATGCAGAGCTATTCTTTGCAGAGGAGAGTAGGGCAAGTTTGCTGTTGGGAAATGGATTACAGTTCATTAGAACCAAATAATAAAGCTACAGCAATTTCAGACTACAGCATTCTCAAATTATATATGTACAAAACATAGATAATAAACGTTCCACCAAATAAAAGCTCTTGATGTAGATAGAATTTAGGTTCCAAACTTGTGGGCAAGGAGTCAGTCATCATGGTGCCCCATTCTACTAGATTGACAGGGCCCTCTCCCCAGGGGGCCCAAACTATTTGCCCACTGGTATTGGGCCAGCAATTGCATGCTTGGTCTCACACGTGATCCATCCAGCCTCTCCCCAGTTATGTCAAATCCACATCCATGATCCACCCAAACCCGAGCCTCTCTCACATAAACTGACTCCTTTTTCTTCTTGGGGCCCCCTCTGCCATGGTCCCCCTGATTGTTGCACCCCATGGGGCCCTGCCTGTAGGACTGTTAGCCTTAGATGGGGGATATGACCCTAGCTATTTGGGATATAACCCTTGCTGAAATGACAGGGATGTGATTATATGGTATAATTACTGCATAGGTGTTGGAATTTCTACCCCCCCCCTCCAATTTTTATTGTTGCGGGTTTCAGACGTTCTGCATTTGCATATGATGTATATTAGAAAGTTTTGTAGACATTCTGATTGAGAAAGTGTTACATACTGAATATCAGGTTTCCTTCTCAGGTGTCTTATCTACCCGCTCTGCTTTACTCAAAAGAAGTCTGTTTAATTGGGAGCCAAACACAGCTAGCCAGACATCATTTACTCAGAACCTGAAAACGCAGAGCTCGGTTCAAATTCCAAGGTGAGGGAAGAGTGTAACAGCACCTGGCAATTTTGCCTGTACTTGTAGAAGTGTCTGGAATCTCTACTGAGTCGTAAATGAAAGTCAACATATTTTAGGTACAATAATGCTAAGAAAGAACTAGAATACAGAAAGCTGGTAAATAGACTGGCATTGTGCAATTTGGCAATTGTTTTGTTCATCTGGGCTGATGGCTATTCTCAGCTTATCCCTCTTTCTGTCTATGCACTATCCATCTTCCAAAAAATGCATTGGTACCTGAAATTGTGAGCTTGGATACAGAGTGATCCCATAGGGTCTATCCTAATCTCTTCCTGCATGCTCCTGGTATGATAGGTCACCTTGTTTTGCAGACTAGCCCTACAGTAGTGATACCCTTTCTCACATTATCCTAACCCAAACCCAGTCCAACGTGCCACATTTACCGATACCCAACTCACTTACCTCTGACATCCCTAGATAGTATCTCCATTTTGGAGAAGAGGAAGGGAAGTAACAGTAGACTGGGCTGCCCAAAAAGTAAAAAGTCATCCTAAACCCACTAGACCCCCGGCTTTGGGACAGCCGGCACACCGCTGCTCTACAATAGTGATGGGAACAAAAGGTCCCCAGCCTAGCTGCCACATGTTAAGGCGGCCATACATGGGTCAATAAAAGCTTCTGCCTTGCCAAACCGAGTTGGCAGATTTAGTATGGGGTCCCAGTGGATGCCCAGTGGATATCAGGCCAGCTGTGTTGTGATGGTACCCAAAAGTAAACTGGTGCTTCAGTCCCTTTAGTCTGAAGGTAATGCCTGAAAATACTGGCATCTCTTCTTCTATTATAACACATGGGAACTTCTCAGCCAAGGGCAAGAGTAGAACATATTTTAACATGTATCAGGACTAGGTCATCCTAATGGTGACAGAGAAAGTTAATGTCTCACTGCTTGTAAATACAGGGGTGAAGCCACAACTGTGCATTGTCTGTTGATTGCTAATCTCTAAGCCACACAAGGCATTAGGGGTCTCTTCTACTGAGTAATCAATAATGCCAAAAATTCCCTACTAAAAGACTGATTGGATATTGTATTGAATAGAAGGGCCTATAGGGATATTATTGATTCTAAATCTTTCCTGTTTTCTTGAATTATTAATCTCCTACCCAAATTTTGTGCTTTTCTTTCACAATTCAGTTTTTTTACATTAAAAATAAACCCTGTGTTATTAGACGTGCATTTTAAGTTTAATTTTACAAACCAACAAGCTACATGACTTTGTAAATATCTATGAATCAGAGAGTATGGGCCCTAAAAAGATGCCGCTGTACGGCCCAGTGGATTCTAGTTATGCAGCAAGAATCTCTCGCCTGTTCTTTGTTTCTTTCATTTGGCACAAGCCATTCAAACACGCGGCATGCAGCTCATCCATTTGGGGCAATTACAAACAAATTACATAACAATCGATCTACGTGTGAAGTGCCAAGTGACTTATTTGGCTGAAAGAAGCAGAAGTCTGGGTTGGCATATGCATGGAGTCGTTAGCCAACACCAAATACAATGACAAGAGCAGTTTTAAACAGCATTCTGACTGGATTGGTGCAATTTGCCCATAATAATCTATTTTATACATTTGTAGAGGTCCAAAACAAGTCCTTTCTTCCCTGGTCCCTGGCTTATGAACTTGCCCAGTTACTTTTTTGTTGCATAGTTTTAGCTGTTGCCTGCAGCTCTTCCAAGTCATGTGTCCTGTCTACTGCCTGTATCTTCCATTCAGTCTTGAGTCCTGTCTGCTCTGCCTTGTTTCTGAGTCCTGCCCCTAGCTCTTCCTTGTTCATGGGTCCTGTCTGCTGCCTCCAGCTCTGCCTTGTTTCTGAGTCCTGTGCCTAGCTCTTCCTTGTTCATGGGTCCTGTCTGCTGCCTCCAGCTCTGCCTTGTTTCTGAGTCCTGCCCCTAGCTCTTCCTTGTTCATGGGTCCTGTCTGCTGCCTCCAGCTCTGCCTTGTTTCTGAGTCCTGTGCCTAGCTCTTTCCTTGTTCATGGGTCCTGTCTGCTGCCTCCAGCTCTGCTTGTTTCTGAGTCCTGCCCTAGCTCTTCCTTGTTCATGGGTCCTGTCTGCTGCCTCCAGCTCTGCCTTGTTTCTGAGTCCTGCCCCTAGCTCTTCCTTGTTCATGGGTCCTGTCTGCTGCCTCCAGCTCTGCCTTGTTTCTGAGTCCTGCCCCTAGCTCTTCCTTGTTCATGGGTCCTGTCTGCTGCCTCCAGCTCTGCCTTGTTTCTGAGTCCTGTCCCTAGCTCTTCCTTGTTCATGGGTCCTGTCTGCTGCCTCCAGCTCTGCCTTGTTTCTGAGTCCTGTCCCTAGCTCTTCCTTGTTCATAGGGTCCTGTCTGCTGCCTCCAGCTCTGCCTTGTTTCTGAGTCCTGCCCCTAGCTCTTCCTTGTTCATGGGTCCTGTCTGCTGCCTCCAGCTCTGCCTTGTTTCTGAGTCCTGCCCCTAGCTCTTCCTTGTTCATGGGTCCTGTCTGCTGCCTCCAGCTCTGCCTTGTTTCTGAGTCCTGCCCCTAGCTCTTCCTTGTTCATGGGTCCTGTCTGCTGCCTCCAGCTCTGCTTGTTTCTGAGTCCTGTCCTAGCTCTTCCTTGTTCATGGTCCTGTCTGCTGCCTCCAGCTCTGCCTTGTTTCTGAGTCCTGCCCCTAGCTCTTCCTTGTTCATGGGTCCTGTCTGCTGCCTCCAGCTCTGCCTTGTTTCTGAGTCCTGCCCCTAGCTCTTCCTTGTTCATGGGTCCTGTCTGCTGCCTCCAGCTCTGCCTTGTTTCTGAGTCCTGCCCCTAGCTCTTCCTTGTTCATGGGTCCTGTCTGCTGCCTCCAGCTCTGCCTTGTTTCTGAGTCCTGCCCCTAGCTCTTCCTTGTTCATGGGTCCTGTCTGCTGCCTCCAGCTCTGCCTTGTTTCTGAGTCCTGCCCCTAGCTCTTCCTTGTTCATGGGTCCTGTCTGCTGCCTCCAGCTCTGCCTTGTTTCTGAGTCCTGCCCCTAGCTCTTCCTTGTTCATGGTCCTGTCTGCTGCCTCCAGCTCTGCCTTGTTTCTGAGTCCTGCCCCTAGCTCTTCCTTGTTCATGGGTCCTGTCTGCTGCCTCCAGCTCTGCCTTGTTTCTGAGTCCTGCCCTAGCTCTTCCTTGTTCATGGGTCCTGTCTGCTGCCTCCAGCTCTGCCTTGTTTCTGAGTCCTGTCCCTAGCTCTTCCTTGTTCATGGGTCCTGTCTGCTGCCTCCAGCTCTGCCTTGTTTCTGAGTCCTGCCCCTAGCTCTTCCTTGTTCATGGGTCCTGTCTGCTGCCTCCAGCTCTGCCTTGTTTCTGAGTCCTGTCCCTAGCTCTTCCTTGTTCATGGGTCCTGTCTGCTGCCTCCAGCTCTGCCTTGTTTCTGAGTCCTGTCCCTAGCTCTTCCTTGTTCATGGTCCTGTCTGCTGCCTCCAGCTCTGCCTTGTTTCTGGTCCTGCCTGCTCTTCCTTGTTCATGGTCCTGTCTGCTGCCTCCAGCTCTGCCTTGTTTCTGAGTCCTGCCCCTAGCTCTTCCTTGTTCATGGGTCCTGTCTGCTGCCTCCAGCTCTGCCTTGTTTCTGAGTCCTGTCCCTAGCTCTTCTTTGTTCATGGGTCCTGTCTGCTGCCTCCAGCTCTGCCTTGTTTCTGAGTCCCGTCCCTAGCTCTTCCTTGTTCATGGGTCCTGTCTGCTGCCTCCAGCTCTGCCTTGTTTCTGAGTCCCGCCCCTAGCTCTTCCTTGTTCATGGGTCCTGTCTGCTGCCTCCAGCTCTGCCTTGTTTTCTGAGTCCCGCCCCTAGCTCTTCCTTGTTCATGGGTCCTGTCTGCTGCCTCCAGCTCTGCCTTGTTTCTGAGTCCTGCCCCTAGCTCTTCCTTGTTCATGGGTCCTGTCTGCTGCCTCCAGCTCTGCCTTGTTTCTGAGTCCTGCCCCTAGCTCTTCCTTGTTCATGGGTCCTGTCTGCTGCCTCCAGCTCTGCCTTGTTTCTGAGTCCTGCCCCTAGCTCTTCCTTGTTCATGGGTCCTGTCTGCTGCCTCCAGCTCTGCCTGTTTCTGAGTCCTGCCCCTAGCTCTTCCTTGTTCATGGGTCCTGTCTGCTGCCTCCAGCTCTGCCTTGTTTCTGAGTCCTGCCCCTAGCTCTTCCTTGTTCATGGGTCCTGTCTGCTGCCTCCAGCTCTGCCTTGTTTCTGAGCCCTGCCCCTAGCTCTTCCTTGTTCATGGGTCCTGTCTGCTGCCTCCAGCTCTGCCTTGTTTCTGAGCCCTGCCCCTAGCTCTTCCTTGTTCATGGGTCCTGTCTGCTGCCTCCAGCTCTGCCTTGTTTCTGAGTCCTGCCCCTAGCTCTTCCTTGTTCATAGGTCCTGTCTGCTGCCTCCAGCTCTCCCTTGTTCATGACTCTTGTCTGCAGCTTATCTTTGAATCTGCAGCCTGCAGCCTTTTTTTCCTATGTTGGATGAAAGCTTTCTCCTCTGCCATATTAACTTCGGAGAAGAAAACCCTGATCTGCTTCCTTCCGCACCTGATGTGCATTGACAGGCTTAGCATCTAACTGTTACTCCACAGGTCTCCCTGGGGTATATAAGTTGGCAGAGAAGGCTTAAGCCATATGTGGATAAACACAGGCAGAGAAGCCTTGCTTCTAGGCTTGAATCAGCCTAACCCTATGACTGCTCCAAGAGCCACTGCATTTGCCCAGGTGCAGGCACATGGAGCAGATTTCAGCCCCAAAGTTCATACTTATGCGTTTCAGTGCTGAAATCTGCTCCATGGGTTAGGCTGGGGGGATGATCCTTGGCCTACATTTATCTGCAGTCTGAACATTAACCCCATGAATGTTGCTCACTGCTCTTCTGCCTAGCTTCTGAGTCCTATTAGGGCTGTGACAGCCTTGAGAGGAAACTTCGGCGACTTTGGCAAATTGCAATTGTAAATAAAACTATTTTTGCTGCTTTTAAGAAAAAAGTTAAGTTGTTCATAGTTTCTTCCTGTAACTTGGCCAATAACTTAATGTGCCCTTTATTTTCCTGTAGGATTTGCTCACAAAAATGAGCCTGTCTACTGTTTGTAAAGTGTCCAGAGCATGCAATAATTTTCGTGTGCCCCATAGAGCATTATTTGCCTGCTTATAGACCAGCTTTTATTAAAAACCAGAACTGGAACTATTATCCAATGGATGCAGTTAATTGGTGTGCCTGCTGCAATCTCAAAGGTACCACTTCCCTTCAAGACATCCTGCCAATCTATGGGAAGAATGGGCTAGGTGGGCTTAATCACCAGAAACCTGTAAGGGGTTTAGAGGAAAAGCAGCATGGAAAACATTTGTTGTCCTACATAATTACATAGCAGCTTGCAAGGAATGAGTAATAAAACTCAGTAAGTAATGTAATATGTAATGGTAACAAGCTCTATCTTGTTTCTTCCTCCACCACCCTCAGTCCTTTCCCTATGGGCCTAAATAGGCCAGAGTTGTGATATTAGACAATTACATCAGCCCGATTTGGCTCTTAAAGGGACAGCTGTCGCCTGATGTAGCAGCCTCGATGCTGCCCCCTAACCCACTCTGCACTTACCCCCTTGCTGTAGGACTGGGTCAAGGGGGGCCACCTCACTGCTGTGCTCTCTGCACTAGAAAAGCCACATTTACATTAAAAAAAACAGAAATTTGGCTTTTAAAGTTACTGGCCACTCACTGCCACTAGAGGCAAGGTTCTCACCTTGCCTCATGGCAGGACAGTGCCAAACCAAGCTGGTCGGATTGCCTTGGGTTCACGGCCGGCTTGGGTCATGCATGCACACAGGGGGATGGCTAGGAGGCTGGCATGGTTGCCAGCAGCACTGCAGACAGGGGAGGGGGGTAACGGTGAGGGAAAAGGGCCCAGAACTATGAGTAGGCAAAAGAAGAGGTATGTGCCTAGCGCCCCCTCATCATTGTGTCATGCCTCTTCTGCCTACCCCTAACTCCAGCCCTGTGGCAGGATCAGCCCTGAGCACAAGGGTGGCCACATCAGGCAAAAATCTGCTTGTTCGGCACCCTTGTCAAATAAGCTCTTTGTTAAGGAAAATGACACACTGGACAAAATGACCACAAATGCCCTTCCATTGCAGCGCATTAAAGTTGCCATAGACATGTCAGTAAAAGTGCATAATCATGCAAACATGCATCCACTGGCATTTTCCTGCAATTACAAGCATATACTGACATTCCTTGATTTGCAATGAAAGGACATTTCAGGTGTTTTTTCAGCCACAATTTCACACAGGTCTCAAAATCGCTCCTTGTGTGTCATTGCCCATAGTGTGTGGCTATCTGAAGAGTCTCTTGCCCTTTGTTGACCTGTACTAGCCCTGCAGCCTGGTAATTTGTTTAAAAAGGAAAAGTAGAGAAGATTAGAAAGCAGACAAATGGACATAATTATAGTATCCCTTCCTACTTCTTATATTCCCAGCCCGTTATAATACATAAATAAAATACGGACCACTGATCACAGCCAATGTTCACTCTTTTCACTATACAGATAACTAAAAGCCTATGTAGAGGAGGAGTAGGAAATATATTTCCTAAGGCCTCTAGAAAAAGAGACACTGAATATCCTTTGACATTTAAACCACTTTTGTTTTCCAATGACACAAACAAGTCTGGGCTGGCATGGAACTGAACGCACATAATTAGCAGAAAACTTAATGCTCCAGTTTGGCTCCTTTTCATACATTCCTTAATATCCCCATACTGCGCCAGATTAGTCCCTTTTATCTCAAAGTCTCCATTCACTTATAATCCCTTTTTCCCACATATGCGACCATTCTCTAGCCTTACCTATTATGGTCTTATGCTTTGGAGTCTTCCTGGCATTACATTTCTATCTTATTTTTATCCATTATGCATGCATAATCTTCCACCCAGGATCCTGTATGTCTTTTCCTGTCCACCACACAATACAAATTGCACGAATTAGGGAAAGGGAATAATGACATTGGCAAGACCAATATTATCATTTACACAGTAGTGATTAAGAGAGAAAGGGCATTATTTCTCTGCCTTGAACTGCCAAGATGTGTGTTGCCCCTGTTTAACTGAGAAGAGAAGCAAAGCACAAAGCCCCAGGCAGTTATGGGACAACATTTATATATATTTATATAATATTTATCATATGTGTCTGTTAATTACTGTTTTAGAACCATGAACCTCCCCTTTATTCACTAGAACCTGTACTTGAACGAATGGTAATGTAGGGAATAGTTTCCAGGGATTAACACGCTTTGGTTTTAGCAAGATTATTTGCGATTAATCCAAGAGAGTCAGTTCATTCTCAACATAAGAGCATTAATTGTGCTGATTAATTACATACAGGTACGGGATCCGTTATTCGGAAACCCATTATCTGGAATGTTCAAAATTATGGGAAGACCATCTCCCATTGGCTCCATTATAAGCAAATAATTCAATTTTTTTAAAAGAAATTTCCTTTTTCTCTGTAATCATAAAACAGAACCTTTATCTTAATCCCAAATAAGACAAAATTAATCCTTACTGAAAGCAAAACAATGTTAATAAGTTTAAATAATGTTTAAATTATTTTTTGTAGACTTAAGGTATGGAGATCCAAATTAGGGAAAGATCCCTTAAGGTGGCCATACACGTAACAATTACGATCTTTCCTGCAACCATTGGTGCGTGTTCGATGAGACTACTGATATCAAAGGCATTTGTGATATTGGTCATCTCGTCGATCCACCATACATGCACTGAATATCTTCATACGATAATATCGGTGCATGTATGGCCAGCTTTACCTAGAAAACCCCTGGCCCTGAGCATTTTGTATAATAGGCACCAACAGTATATTCTTTGCTGGGAAATATGAATGGACATGGAAGGGTGCCATGTGAATGTTTGGATGTAGCTCACATTGTACTAATGGTCAGCAACCTGACTCCCTAAGAAATAGGGCAAGGGAGGCTGAAAGATAAAGGCATATTTGTATATGGTGCTTGCATCCCTATAATTAATTCCTATTTAATTATTTTATATGTAAGCAGTGTCAGACTAAGATGCCAGGGGCCCACCAGGAAACCTTGGCCCATAGGCCCACTTTCTAAACTATTATTCCTCCTCTCCTCCCTCAGCATCTTTATTATCCAAGTCCCTTTTCTTTATCCTTCCATCTCTTTTTCCCATACAGAAATAGGGAATGACCATGCAATTGGCCAAATAGTTAGGAGCAAGAGGGCCCCCTGACACCTGGGCCCACCGGGAGTTTTCCTGGTATCCTGGTGGGCCAGTCTGACACTGTTTGTAAGGCTTGAGGTATACTAACAGGTCACAGCAGTGAATGGCTAGCTTGGGTCGGATCACAACAGAAATGACCTGTGTACCAAAGCAAAGTAATTGAAACTTTGTATTGGAAATCAGCAGTGAATATGACCCACTGGGGTGGCACACATGGAGATTAGTTGCCTGTGATAAATCTTAGCTACCACGGGCAATTAATCTTCCTGAAATACCTTCCCACTGGCAAGAATGTGAATCGCTGGTGGGATGGCTTTTTGGGGAGATGAGACGCCCACGGTAGCTGAGATTTGTCGCAGGCGACTAGTCACCCTGTGGGACATTAACCTAAAGGAGTGAAGCAGAGTGATTTTTCTTGGCGGCAATCATGGCAATGTTATCAAGACTGAGATATCATAAAGACAAAATGCAATAAAGTGGTCCATAAAGCACTTGCTGAATCAGATATGTTTAATACTTTTGCTGAATCGGAGCTGAACTATTGCCTAGCAGGATAGCCTGTTTGCTTGCTCACATTTCAAGTGTCCTTCTGTGATACTTTCACAGTCACCGAGATAAGCTTAGAACACTTCTGCCGTCTGTTAGACATGAAGAGGACTGGTAGGAAGTTAATGTTACTGCTTTTGATACACTCACTCATTTGAAGTATGAATAAAGAATACAACAGGCCCTTGACAATAAAAAGGGCAATAAAAACTTGGAGTTCCTGTAATTCCAGCATCAGGTCACACCTCCCAGTAAGATAAGAGTTATAGGCAGGGGTGCTTCTATGCTAAAGAAAAATGATAAGAGTCCCTGGCTCTAACCAGGAACAGCAAAAAATGCTGCCTCGGGCATGGTTCTTCCATTGACCCATGGCAAATGCATGTAGATCCACTTGTTTGTCAAGGTCACTAAATAGGGCGCCCAATATGTGGGCCAAAAACAGTTCACTCAGAAGCCAATGATCTATGTAGGAGTCCTTACTAAATTAATGCTATACAGAAACTATATGGTAAATAAGAAATGTGGCATTATGATGTTGAAGCAACATAGTTATATGTATTAAATTATAAATATTTATGGGTATGTTTTATCTTCAACAGGTGGGGAGATGATGAACCCTCGTGTTTTAGGGGGTCTCCTCCTGCTTGTCCTGCTCTTGGGTCTCCCAGCTTCCCATTCTCAGAGCAACAAATGTAAGTGCCCTGTATGAGGTAACAAGTCCAAAGGTTAAATTGCACACTAACGAGAAGACCCCATATAAACTACTTCTTATAGGCACTCACACCCATCATTTTCATCTCACATAAACAACTTGTTTTCTCATTCCTACAAAACTCCCATTTTTATTAATCTTCTTTCCTTTCACCAGTTTTCCCTGGACGTCTCACAGTTTCACCCATTAATACACATCTTGTTGGAGTAGCTTAGGTTTAACTCGGTATCAGCGGGATGTCTTATAAAGAGCAAGATCTTACAGGATAGTCCATTAATGTTGAATATGATGAGTGTTTTTCTTACTGTTTTTGCTTTCTTGCATACAGATAACCCCTGCGTGGCCTCCAGAGCAACCAGTTGCTCGGCCTGTATCCGGGCGTACAAGGACTGTTCCTACTGTGCAGATGAGGTGAGACAGGGGGCTATGGTGTATAATCCCAGAGCCAAAGCAAAAGAAGGGTCTGATAGGCTTGGCTCTGGGGGTGGGAATTACATAGATCGTCACTGTGTTCCTTTTTAAATGTCAACTATTAAGCTATTATAATATTGTTTCAGTTATTAATTAATTATATTACTAAGCTGGTTGTCTTAATAGTTGAAAATAATGTACTTATGTATTTAATGTTTAATAACTTCATTATCTCAATTAGCATTTTTGCAACCAGAATGCAGTAGGAAAACGGAACATGTTGTGGTTCAAAATCTTTACTTCTTATTCATCTACTAGGGTTTCGCTAGTGTACGCTGTGATCTAGCAGAGAATCTGAGAAGATATGGCTGCAGCGAGAGAGGGATTGTTTACATGAGAAGTGAAGTCTTGACCCAGCAGGTGGGACCACCTTACCTTTGCTCTTTAATCCTCCCCTCAAGTTCTTCATTTTAACACACAGGCTCATCTCTTTGACTTAACACCCAGGCCTAGCCCTCTAACCTGATAGTGAGACCCACCTCTTTAACTCTTCACCCTAGACCAGATCTTCATCTTAGTATCTAGACCCAGCTCTGAATCAGATGGCTCTCCATCTAATTGCTCTTGATTATGTCTCCAACATGCTACAAAGGCCCAAACCTAGACCAGCCAGGTCCAAATCCCCTCTACTGTTTCAGGGATCTAGATTCCTCTGCTCCACCAGGGTGAATAATTCAACCCATGTTTTCTTCTTGCCACTTAAACCTGTATAGCCATCCTCGGTGCTTAAACAGATATTTGTGCTGAATTAAGCAATGCTCTAACTTTCTAATCTCTCCACAGAGCTATGACATTAACACTCTCGTCAGCAAAACCCAAGTGGCCCCCCAAAGGATGTCCATGCGTCTTCGTGCTGGGGAAGAAACCTCATTTGACCTGAATGTGTTTGAGCCGCTGGACACCCCTGTGGATTTGTACATTTTGATGGACTTCTCTCATTCCATGTCAGATGATTTAGCCAACCTAAAAAATATGGGTCAGGAGTTAGGTGAGTGGAAAAAGGGCTTTATGTATTTGTAAATAAAAGAAGGATATGTAGATGACCATTATAGGTGGAAAAAGCTGAGTATTTGCTAAAAATGAAAGCAAGGAATATGAAGAAGAAAAAAACTATGACCTTGAAAACGATAAAAAAAACATTTGTTGTGGGCATTTCTCAGTAGTGAAGTATTCAGAACTGGTCTCTGCCTTACGGTCCCCATACTCAGGCCGATCATAGCTGCCGATATTGGTCTCTTAGACCGATTCGGCTGCTTATCGGCCCGTGTATTGGCCTTTAAGACCATATACATGGTGCTGGTCTTGTCTCTGCGTTGTGTATTGTTGAACTGTATTTAAACTTGTTTAGAACAAAAAGGATTTGTGGTCTTGCTTCCGAAAAAATGAGTGACTATAATAAACATTCTTTGTCATAAAAAACAATCGCAGTTATGGTTTGTTGTCTATGTGTTGATAAGGGCTTAAACCCCTTAGGGCCCTCCCAACTTACTTATGTTTTCCTTTCCTTGTTCTTTTTGTCTTGGTAGCTAATGTTGTAAGCACTCTCTCCAAGAATTACACCATTGGATTTGGAAAATTTGTGGACAAAGTGACTGTACCACAGACTGACATGAGACCTGAGAAGTAAGTTTTTGGGAGACAGTAGAACAATGTGGGTGCAGGAGAAGTGGTAGGAGAGGACCTTGTTGCAAGAGTGGGTTCTAGGTAGAACATGTCTATCTTGTATAGAGGGTTGAATTTAATGGACTTTAGTCTTTTTTTCAACCTAGCCCTAAAATTACTATTTGGGTTAGATGTCATAATCAGAAAGTCAACATTTCTGCCACAGTTCATTCCACTGGTTATGTAGAAATACATGCAGTACATCAATTTGCAGGAGAAGACTATTTTTTTGTTTAATGTGTCTGTAAGTATTATGGATTCATTTGGATCAGACCAAACACTAGACCTGTGATCCCAACCAGTGGCTCAGAAGCAACATGCTGCTCACCAGTCCCTTAGATGTTACTCCCAGTGGCCTCAAAGCAGATGCTTATTTTTAAATTCCTGGCTTTTGGGCAAGTTTTGATTGGATAAAAAACAGGTGTACTGCCAAACAGAGTGCCATGTAGGCTGCCAGTCCACATAGGGGCTGCCAAATCGCCAATCAGAGCCCTTATTTGTAACCCCAGAAACATTTTCCATGCTTGCGTTGCTCTCCAACTCTTTTTACATTCGAATGTGGCTCACAGGTGAAAAAGGTTGGGGATCCCTGCACTAGACTGTGAAGGAAGGCAAGAACCAAAGTATGAAATCTTCTGGGTTGCTTAACTGCCGGGGTTTAGTGGTTTGTGTGACATTTCCCTCATTTTATATCTCAGACTGAAGCAACCCTGGTTGGACAGCACTCCTCCTTTCTCCTTCAAGAACGTTATTCAACTGACAAGCGACGTGGGGAAATTTCGGAATGAATTGATGAAAGAGAAAATCTCTGGAAACCTTGATCCTCCAGAGGGGGGGTTTGATGCCATTCTTCAGACTGCTGTGTGCACGGTGAGCTTTTGAGCTTTTAATTGCCATATAAAAATATATTATATAGCAGATCCTTTAGTAACACTGGGCAATTTAAGAAAGAACGTAGCATATGAGAATGCTAGCAGTTCTGGAGGGATGTAGCTTGGACAGTCTGTTGTATATAAAATGTCTAACGACTTTTACATGTTATAACAGCATTGACTTTCCCATGCAGTAGGCCAGTAGCCTGTTCTCCCTATGCATGGCATCCCATGCAGTGCAATTGTTAGCCAGAGGTCTAAATAATCACATCATCCAGATGTAGGCTATAATCTTCCAAACACACCAGATGATCATATTTATTGGTGTACGGCCAAGTTTAGATATTTTCTAAAAGAGGTGTTTGAGTATTGCATGTACTAAAGATGTTTTTATGCCCCCTAGAATCAAATTGGCTGGAGAAAAGGAAGTACTCATCTGTTGGTCTTCTCTACTGAGTCAGCATTCCATTATGAAGCTGATGGGATGAACGTACTTGATGGGATACTGAAGCGAAATGATGAGCAGTGCCACTTGGATGCCTCTGGTTACTACACACACGACATCGTCCAGGACTATCCATCTGTGCCCACACTTGTTCGACTGTTAGCAAAGAACAACATCATCCCTATCTTTGCCGTCACCAACTACTCCTACAGTTACTATGATGTAAGAGACTAACCTGGTGAAACAGTTGGGGGTCCTGTCTTAGATGACAAATGTAAATGAGGCTTGAGACTAGAGTCAACGCTAACAGGTCTGAGACAGTATGAGACAGAAAGAAGTTATTTCTACCCAGGGCCTGCCACCACAACTACAATCCCTGACTGAATAGACGCAGTAACACAGTTATCTAGACAACTCAATTTTTTCATTACATAAACCACCAGGACATGAACCTTTTCTCCATCCAAGTAATAGTGATGTTTCTCTTTTCTTGGTCCTTTAGAAGCTGAGCAAGTATTTCAAAGTATCTGAGATTGGAGAATTGAAAGAAGATTCCTCCAACATTGTGGAGCTCTTGCAGGAGGCCTTTACGGTATGAAAAGAAGATGCAGTGAAGGGTGAAGGTTTTACATGACTGACATATTTTCTGATAGTTGGCTTCTTGAGATAGATTATAAGTAGATGTCTACTCGGTAAAGGTGCCCATACACGTTAAGATCCGCTCGCTCGGCAAGGTCGCCAAACAAGCGGATCTTCTCCCGATATCCCCACCTACGGGTGGGCGATATTGAGAAAATGTAGGCCCTGGGGCCAAACGATCAAATTATAATGGGAGCAATGGGTGCAGTCAGATTGGGGACTGCATTAATGAGCCAATGCGGTCCTCGATCCGACGAAATCTTTTAACCTGCCCAATCAATATCTGGCCAATTTCAGGCCAGATATCGGTCGGGCATGCCCCTCGTTCTTGCCCCTACATGGGCCCATAAGCTGCCAAGTCGGTCCAAGGGACCGTTATCGGCAGCTACAATGGGCCCGTGTATGGCCACCTTCAGAACTTAATATATGAAATGCCATTGTGGTATAGTGACATAGCTGAACTTTGTAGGCTTCTATTGGCATGGGCATAATGCCCTGGAGGCCCTAAAAAATGTTTTGGTCTTGGTCCCAAATTGACTCTTCAAACCAATATATTCACCATGCAATTTAGTAGCCACTGGCCATTGGGAGATTTAGGTAGATTGTCTTTGGAGAAGCACAGCGGTAGATTACATTAACATTTATTTTTTTTTTGTCGTTAAAGCAAATTCGTTCCAGGATGGATATCCGAGATGATAACACCCCACGTGCAATGGATGTCTCAGTCACTTCTGAGACAGCTAAAGTTACAGAAACAGGATCGTTTCAAGTCACCCGGGGAGAAGTGGTAGGTACCAGCCAGGTTGGAACTAGGGGTAGGCAATAAAAGGCATGTGCCTAGGGTGCAACTAGTGAGAGGTGAAATTCCAAGAAAAAAAAAAAGTCCAGAACAGGAGGCTTATCTCCTTCTACAGGAGACCCTGCATACTAGTTTCAGCTGACCTGAAACCAGTGACCTCTGAGCTTAGAGGTGAGGAAGAGTGGCGACAATGGGTACCAAGGAGAGGGAGGTTTTGCCATCAAGATGTCCATCGACTGGGGGTTGCTGGAGGGGTGCCTTGAGCAGTTGGATAGCCAGATTTAGAATTTTAGCTACTAACTGAATAATTCCCTATTTAACTCCAGGGTACCTTCAAAGTGAAGGTCAAGGCTTTAGAACGGTTGGGCAACCAGCATGTGTGTGAACTACCACCACAAGACCAAGGGAGCCAAATTCTCCTCAAACCTTCCACCTTTACTGATGGCCTTAAGATTGATGCTTCTCTGATCTGTGACAGCTGTCCTTGTGAATTGGTAAGTGCCGCCTATAGACATTTATTTTGGCATTGTATTAGTACAGATATTGGAATCCAGAATGCTCGGGACCTGGGGTTTTCTGGATAAGGGGTCTGGCAGTAATTTGACTCTCCATACCCTAAGTCTAAGAAATCATTTAAACATTAAATAAACCCAATAGGACTGTTCTGCCCCCAATAAGGGGTAATTATATCTTAGTTGGGATCAAGTACAGGTACTGTTTTATTATTACAGAGAAAAGGGAATCATTTAACCATTAAATAAACCCAATAGGGCTGTTCTGCAGCCAATAAGGGGTAATTATATCTTAGTTGGGATCAAGTACAGGTACTGTTTTATTATTACAGAGAAAAGGGAATCATTTAACCATTAAATAAACCCAATAGGGCTGTTCTGCCCCCAATAAGGGGTAATTATACCTTAGTTGGGATCAAGTACAGGTACTGTTTTATTATTACAGAGAAAAGGGAATCATTTAACCATTAAATAAACCCAATAGGACTGTTCTGCCCCCAATAAGGGGTAATTATACCTTAGTTGGGATCAAGTACAGGTACTGTTTTATTATTACAGAGAAAAGGGAATCATTTAAACATTAAATAAACCCAATAGGACTGTTCTGCCTCCAATAAGGGGTAATTATATCTTAGTTGGGATCAAGTACAGGTACTGTTTTATTATTACAGAGAAAAGGGAATCATTTAACCATGAAATAAACCCAATAGGGCTGTTCTGCCCCCAATAAGGGGTAATTATATCTTAGTTGGGATCAAGTACAGGTACTGTTTTATTATTACAGAGAAAAGGGAATCATTTAACCATGAAATAAACCCAATAGGGCTGTTCTGCCCCCAATAAGGGGTAATTATATCTTAGTTGGGATCAAGTACAGGTACTGTTTTATTACTACAGAGGAAAATGGAATCATTTTTAAAAGTTTGAATTATTTGATTAAAATGGAGTCTATGGGCATTCCATAATTTGGAGCTTTTTGCATAACAACTTTCCAGATAACGGATCGCATACCTATATAGAGATGGTGGGAATATGGCTAAAATGTGTAGGTATTGAACTTTATATATAAACCCCAGCCAACATACTCTTCTGTTTCTTCTACAGCAAAAGGAGTTGAGTTCCCCCAAGTGCAGCTTTAATGGCGACTTTGTGTGCGGACGCTGTGAGTGCAGGGAGCGCTGGTAAGTTTCACGTGTGTAATCGGATATGTAAAGCTTTGTAGGTCTGTTTGCTTTTTCCTGGAGACTAAAAAGCTGAATGAGCTCAGGGTGTGTCCTGGGTGATTGTATACAAAGTCAGTAAAGGGTGTGTACTGAGTTCTGGATTAAAGGGATAGCGATGTCGCTATAAACATTTTCTGAAAACAGTGTGGATATATATAATACAAAAAGGGATATAATGCATTTCCCTCCACTATTGTGCTTCCTTTTTTAATAAAACACAAATCCTCTTCTTGCTTTATGGCAGGGATTCCAGAGACTGGGCAGAAGCAGTAACCCTTTATTGGGGGCCCATTTACATTTACTGCACTGCTGCCTGGAGAGCACTGTGACTGGCCTAAATGCCATGATTTAAAATGTTTTCCTGATAAAAGTGGCATAAAAATACACAGCCTTTGTAGAAAATTGCTGTCATTATGCAACTGGGTTTAAATGATTCCTATTATTCCACAAACTCCCTGCATTACATTAGCCCATAACATACGGTACATTAAAGCATTGGGCAGAATTTCCTGGTTCCTAACTGTTCCAGTTTGCATAACAGTATTTGTTTAGAACAGCTGTGCTCCCGCTTGATTGGGTTTTATTTACTTTTGTTATCACTGCCTCTTTTTAGTTTTATCTTTATGTCACACAGTGAAATACCTGCACAGGGGCTTTTCTGGGTTAAATGCCACCTGAGGTAGCTGTAAAGTAATGCTTTCGGGCTGTGTTCTCAGTTGAGATGAATATAGTTTTATAATATGTATATTTTACCATTATAAATTTCCCAATTCTGCACTTTCCCAGGCCAGGCAAGACTAATATACAATGTGCATAAACAATAACAAGTCCAATCCACAGTTAGATTCACTGAGTTGAGATGAATATAGTTTTAGCATATATATATTTTATCATTATACATTTACCAATTCTGCCCTTTCCCAGGCCAGGCAATGTCCATAAACAATTACAAGTCCAGTCCCCAGTTAGATTCACTTTTGGGCTGTGTTCTGAGTTGAGATAAATAAACAATTACAAGTCCAGTCTGCAAGTCCAATCCCCTAAAAGCCCTTCACTGCTCTGTACCTGACTGACGGGGGGTTTTCTGGTGTTAATGTCACCCCCCTTGTTTACAATTTCAGTTTTAAATTTACTGGGGGTGTCTTTCTTCTGCCAGTGCCTACCCATATTTTCACAGTGATGGCAATTGGCTTCCCTTGGTTGTAGGTTTGGGGCTTGGCACCCAATGTGTCCACTGGTGAGTGCTTACTAGGCACTACCCCTGAGGTAAATTTCAAGACTTATCTCTTCATACGTTCCTGGTGGTCTCATCTGTATTTGACAGTAAATTGGTAATAGCCCATGCTCACTTCCCCCCACCCCTTACCTGATATGTTCCACTACCAGCCAAGCATGTTAAGCCCTCCATTCCAACTCCCACCACGTACAGCATCCAAACCTTTCCCAGGTGTGCTCATTTCCCACACTGGAGAAAAGCAAATCAACCTCAATAACAGTTCAAATTCCTACCTAGTGGTTATAAAGAGAATAATTATATAGTGTTAGAGATATCTAGTGATGTACAAACAGGGTATGGACATTGGACCGATTCGGCAGCTTATCGGCCCGTGTAGGGACAGAAACAAAGGGCCTGACCGACCGATATCTGGCCTGAAATTGGCCAGATATCAATCGGGCAGGTTAAAAGACTCAGTCGGATCGGGGACCGCATCGGCTCGTTGATGCGGTCCCCTAACTGACTGCCCCACTGCCTCCAATATAATTTGATCGTTTGGCCCGATATTGCCCACCAGTAGGTGGGGATATCGTGTGAAGACCCGCTCGCTTGCCGATCTCGCCAAGCAAGCGAATCTTAACATGTATGGGGACCTTTATATGCTTAGCAACAAAATCAGTCTCACAAGTAAAATTCATGTACCACCACCTAGTGGTTGAAAGTACACACTGCATCACTAAATAAATAAATGAATACATATAAACCCACAGTACTATACACATTGATTGTCATGCAACAATTTCCTATACAGCTAATAAATATAAATGCGCTATTCCATAAATATCCTATGTGACTAAAGGCTAGCTTTTGTACTTATGATGCACAGCAAGTGCTGTCACTCTTCCTGTGTTTTTGACTTCAAAATGACTATTTATCTTCCAGGAGGGGAGTATATTGTAACTGCTCCAGCACAGACACCAAAAGCACCCAATCGTGTATATCACCAGGCAGTACAGAGATTTGCTCCGGCAGGGGTGAATGCCTATGCGGCACCTGTCAGTGTCACTCGGAGTCCCCCACTCAACAGTACCAGGGGGAGTTCTGCCAGTTCAATAACTTCCAGTGCCCACGTTTTCTTGGATACATGTGCAATGGTAAAAAAGTTAGAGAATCAGACTTTGCAGAAAAGTTACAGAATCCAGAAATCGGGCTTATGTATTACTGTAGGTGTTAAACTGTACCAGGGCAACCAATCAGAACATTTTTTTAAGTATGCTGATTCTAATAATTGCTGATAGGTTGCTACTGGTAACTGCAATTTAGCCTTCTATTTTACTAAAGTAAAGGGGTGATTCACCTTTAAGGTAATGTTTAGTAAGTTATAGAATGTCCAGTTCTTAGCAACTTTGCAATTGGTCTTCATTGTTTCTTTTTTTTTTTTTTATATAGTTTTTGAATTATCTGCTTTCATCTTCTGCCTCTTTCCACCTTTCAAATGGGGGTCACTGACCCCATCAGCCAAAAACTATTCCCCTGAGATACTACAATTTTACTGTTACTGTTACCTTTCCTTATCTACCCATTCATGTACTCTCCTATTAATATTGCATTCAAACAAATGCCTTGTTGCTTAGGAAAATAAAATCCTAGCAACTAGATAGCTGCTGAAATGCAAAAAATGGAGAGCTGCTAGGCAAAAGCTAAATAACCAAAAAAAATAAGAATTTAAAAAATTAAGACCAATTGCAAATTGTCTCTGATGTTTCCATTTCTTACCTACAGACAGAGGGCGCTGTCACATGGGAGCCTGTGTGTGTGATGCTGGCTGGGAAGGAGAGAGTTGTCAGTGTCCTACCAGCAACCAAACCTGCCTTGATAGGAATGGGGTAAGTGCCATGGAGACTGGGTACCATTTATGTACATGGCAATGCTTAATTATATAGGGCTGTTAGGACCTGCCAGAGAAAAGGTGGGCCCTAAGATCTTAAAAGGTTTGTTAATGATAAATTGTCTCATTCTGTTGTGCAGAGCTATAATTTAATTCAGCTGAACACTTCAAAGCGCTGGGCTTTGTATGAATCTTGAGCCAAATTCTGCATTTGCTGTATTGTTATACTATAGCTCAGAACACGACAGGATAAATGCAGTGCCCAATTCATATATAATACCTGGAGGTACTAAGATGCATCAGTCAAACCAACTGCCCCACACACTTGCTTACCTTTAACTCCACCTATCTAAACATAGGCCTTTCTGTCCCGTGTTGTTCCTTTCCTCTGTTTTATAGGAATTTTCATCATCCCTCATTTTATCCACCCATGGAGGGCCGTATGTTGCTTTTGCTGATTCTAGAGTGGGACAAAGTATAGGTTGATAATGGGCACATAACCAATAAGATACAATCTGACTAATTTTACTGATTTTAGTTATTATTTTGCTAAAATTTGTGTGTTGTTCAAAATCTCAGGGTCTGTGCAGTAGCCGTGGGAAGTGCGTGTGTGGGCGCTGCCAGTGTGATAACGTGTCACAGTATACAGACGCCACGTGTGAATTCTCCTATTCACTGGTGAGTGAGCATAATATACACATCAATATTTATCATTATTATATGCTAACATGGGCTGAATATATAGAACATTATTATGATACATTCGTGAGTGTTCATTTTCATCAATGCCATTTTATTGGTAGCGCCAACTGGGTGTGTGCGAAGACCTGCGGACGTGTGTGCAGTGCCAGGCCTGGGGAACTGGAGAGAAAAAGGGCACACAATGTGAAGCTTGTGAAATTAAGATTAAAATGGTGGATGAGCTGAAGAAAGGTAAGTGTCTGGCTTTGGTAACTACCCCTAGGAATTCCTACACATATATTACATTAATTGTAGGGGCAGGGGGAAATTGAAACCACAGCACAAGTACACTTCAGCTAACAGCGCCCTAGTTGGTCTGTGCTTTTTTTTCCATTTATGCCAGGCATTGCTAACATGTAAGCTTCATTCCCCTGCATCCCCCAACAGCCTTTAAGGGCCCCAGCTTTCCAGCTTTGTAATTGGTCCCCTCCAGTATAACGCCACCCTTCAAATTTCCATCGTTTATCTCATTTTCTTCTGTTGTGGCAGTGGATGAAAGAAGTGAAAACTGTACTTTCCGGGATGAAACAGATGACTGTACATATGAGTACTCAGTAGACCCTCACGCAGTGCAAGGAAACTACACTGTGCTGGTCAAGAACAAAAAAGGTAAACCTTTTAATTCTGCCCAGCTCTTTCGTAAACACTTCCCAGTTCTCCCAATAGTTATTTTACCCTAATATTCTCCTGCTAACTCTTCACTGTTACCCTGCCCACCCTATTGGGCGTCTTTTCATTTTCTCTTCTCACCTTTGCCAGTTCTGTAGCCACTACCATTCTTCTAATACACTGTAGGCTTTTCCTGTTTTCACTGGTCTATTTTAAACCATCTCTCCTTTCTGTTAATGCTGTGTTACCCAATGTATTTCCATTATCTCTGATTTCCCTCTATGTAATGAGAACCTTGTCTCTCCTCTTGACCTACCCATGCTAACCATGATGTCTCTTAATTCCACAGAATGTCCTCCTGGAGCCTTCCTCTGGCTTATCCCTCTACTCATCTTTCTGATGCTTCTCCTTGGGCTCTTGTTGCTCCTGTGCTGGAAATACTGTGCCTGTTGCAAGGTGAGAATGATATAGAATATAGTAGAAGCATGAAATGGAAGAAGAGAAGAAGCCCTCAGGATAATGGATGCTTATAGTAATGAAATGGGGCAGTAGTATAAAAACAATGAATGGTAATGGTATTGAGGAGATGAGGACAGCAGAGGGTAAACTCCAGAACATGTGGAGACACTGTGGGTCTTTTGTAACATATGTCTTCTGTTAATGGAAGAAGCTCATAAATATTTTTCTTTTTCAGGCTTGCTTGGCAATGCTTCCCTGCTGTGGACCAGGTAAGGGGTAAATTTAATTTGCAAATTCCAGCCCGGTAGTATTATGAATTCTGAGCCCTTATCCTTCTCTTAACTGTAACTAAATTCTTTAGTCAGCATGAAGTTCCACTGTGTAGCGGTATAGCCGTCTGTATTGTTCATTCAGTTCTGCTGCTCTTCCAGTCTGACTTCTGCCTCTCTTACAGGACGGACAGTGGGATTTAAAGAAGACCACTACATGTTAAGGCAAAGCCTGATGTCATCTGATTACCTGAATACCCCACTGGTGCGTTCTGGGAGCCTCAAGGGCGGGGACACTGTAAGATGGAAGATCGACAACAACGTGCACCGCCAACCACCCGCCCCTGGAACACTGAACCCCAAGGAGCTTGGTAGGTTTAAGAAAGCTGTGGGAGAACTTAGGAATTAGCATCCTATAATTAAGCATCTTAGTCCTTCAAGGATCAATAATCCCAGCAGTCTTTATGTGCACACATGGGTCTAGCAATGGATGTGTGGATATTCATTCCTGTTCCTCATACCTGTTTTCTACTATAAGCGATTGCTTGGATGCAATATATTAATGGAGAATGTACAGATACATCTGGTAGACATAACCAACTCAGCACGTCATTCATTTTAGTTAGAAAAAAGGTTCAGTTGGATACTTCAGCCTGCTCAATCTGTATTTGGTTTATGAAAATAATAGGTGAATGCAAAGAAAAGTTATAGAGAGTGAAAACAGTATCACCTTCTTTTTTTCCATGTAAGTCCCATATGGCGTCTCACTGCGTCTGGCCCGGCTGTTCACTGAGAACCTGTCCAAGCCTCAATCCCGTGAGTGTACCCAGCTGCGTCAGGAGGTGGAAGATTCGGTAAGTAGGGAAACACTCTTTATAAATTGCCCCCACAACCTTGCCTACTACTTCTCATTATATCCTTTCTTCTCCAGTTAAATGAGGTGTACAAGGTGATACCTGGAACCCACAAGGTGAAACAGACAGCTTTCAGGTTAGCTCCTGCCATTTATAAGCCTGTCCTGTTGGTTTTGTTACTAAAATGAGTCAAAGTAAACCCTTTTACTTTTTTTTTTCCATCCAGGCTTCAGTCCAATGCAGGAAAAAGGTATGACCCATATTGTTTCCTATACAGCTTAAAGGAGAAGGAAAGGCTAATAAAGAGTTAATCTCAAGCTGCAGCATACCTTCTATTCTCTCAATAGTGCCCTTAAGTCTCACCATATTTCTCCCATTCAGATGATCAGAAGCCAATAAGGAAGAAAAAATGCTGAGCTGTGTAAAGAAAGCTCCCATAATTCCTCACTCCTGCACCAAAAGCAAGACCAGTGTACATGCTCAGTTAGTTAGACTATGAGTCAGCTTCCTGCTGATTGGCTCAGATCCACATTCCTAAGGGGGGGAGTGAGTTCTTAGCATTCTTGAGGGAGGGGGGAGCAGAGAGCTGCGTGTCTCTGGCAGAGTAAAACAGACACAACAAATCTTTTGACAAAGGACTCAGTGCAGCGTTTCTGTGAGTGCTTATGGTTGTATTTACATAGACCTTTCTGAAAAAAGCTTACTTAGTCTTTACCTTTCTTTCTCCTTTAACTTTGAAGGCTTTTATCTTCTGTGGTGCTTCTTAATGCTCTCCCAATGCCCATCCTTACTGTTTCTTCTGTTTTCCCTTCCCAGACAGGATCACACTATTGCAGAAACCATCCTGATGGCTCCCCGGGAGGCTGAACCTGAGATTGTAAAGGTTACAGAGAAACATGTAACACAAGAGGCTTTCCAGGATATGAAGGTTGCCCCAGGTTACTATACAGTGACGTCAGACAGAGGTGAGGAACTGGTGTTTTTTATTTTTTCCTTCTCCCTCTGCGTCCCATGTCATTTGTCCATCTTTCTAACAAATCATTTCTGCTCCCAGATGCCCATGGACTTGTAGAGTTCCAGGAGGGAGTTGAATTGGTGGATGTCCGGGTTCCTCTCTTCATCAGGGAAGAGGATGATGATGAGAAGCAGTTGTTAGTGGAAGCTCTGGACGTTCCATCAGGAATTGCCCGTTTGGGGCGGAAACTGGTCAATATTACTATTATCAAAGAGCAAGGTGAGAGAGCAATGACTTCACAGACACGCTAATGTGGTCACTTTGGCTGTGGGCAGTGTTCCGCTCCGACAGACAGAAGAGAAGCCCAGTAATATTACTTTGTGTCCAGCATGAAGACCACCCAGTCATCAAACCTGGTAGCTTTTGAAAAGTGAAATATGTGAAACCCTTAAAAATTAAAGTGATTGCCAATGGGCATAGACCCAACTCTCTCACCAACTTACTAGTTGTAAACCACAACTGCTTACCATGGTTGTTATTGTCATCTTTGCCATCCAGTGACATCCCAAGTATATTACAGCAACAATATGTATGGAAAGTATCTGGCTTGTCTAAAGTGTAGCCACTTTCTTGACTGGTTTCTTCACCAGTGTATTTCCACTGGCAGAGAACACTGCCAACACTGCTTATTTATGGCAACTACCTGTCACTGCTGCTACCGGTGGTTTTTGGCACGAAGACACTCAAGTAAGTGCGCTTTAACCAAAATCCACCGGTACAAGTGGTGAAATCACATGACATTTAACTCATTGGCACAAACACCTTTAAGCTTTTCCTTCAACAGCCAGCAGAGAAACTATTAGGTATGATAATAGCATAACTCTATACAGTGTTGCGCTATCTTTTATTCTAATGTCACGTGCCTCCCATGCCGTTTTGTCTTAGCCAAGAGCATAGTGACGTTTGTGAAACCTGCCTACACCTACAGCCGACAGGAACAGGTTGCCCGTGTCCCAGTTTCTCGTGAGATCATCCAGAATGGAAAGACACAAGTTACATATCGTTCCAAGGACCTGACTGCTAGGGAGGGAAAGGTAAGGATGGCAATGGAAGAAACACAGATACTTGTGTATATAAACTTGTGGAAATCATAAAACTGGTACAGGTATAGGACCCGTTATCCAGAATGCTCGGGACCAAGGGTATTCCGGATAAGGGGTCTTTCCGTAATTTGAATCTCCATACCTTAAGTCTACTAAAAAATCAATAAAACATTAATTAAACTCAATAGGATTGTTTTGCATCCAATAAGGATTAATTACATCCTAGTTGGGATCAAGTACAAAGTACTGTTTTATTATTACAGAGAAAAGGGAATCATTTAACCATTAAATAAACCCAATAGGGCTGTTCTGCCCCCAATAAGGGGTAATTATATCTTAGTTGGGATCAAGTACAGGTACTGTTTTATTATTACAGAGAAAAGGGAATCATTTAACCATTAAATAAACCCAATAGGGCTGTTCTGCCCCCAATAAGGGGTAATTATATCTTAGTTGGGATCAAGTACAGGTACTGTTTTATTATTACAGAGAAAAGGGAATCATTTAACCATTAAATAAACCCAATAGGGCTGTTCTGCCCCCAATAAGGGGTAATTATATCTTAGTTGGGATCAAGTACAGGTACTGTTTTATTATTACAGAGAAAAGGGAATCATTTAACCATTAAATAAACCCAATAGGGCTGTTCTGCCCCCAATAAGGGGTAATTATATCTTAGTTGGGATCAAGTACAGGTACTGTTTTATTATTACAGAGAAAAGGGAATCATTTAACCATTAAATAAACCCAATAGGGCTGTTCTGCCCCCAATAAGGGGTAATTATATCTTAGTTGGGATCAAGTACAGGTACTGTTTTATTATTACAGAGAAAAGGGAATCATTTAAACATTAAATAAACCCAATAGGGCTGTTCTGCCCCAATAAGGGGTAATTATATCTTAGTTGGGATCAAGTACAGGTACTGTTTTATTATTACAGAGAAAAAGGAAATCAGGTTTAAAATTCTGAATCATTTGATTAAAATGGAGTCTATGGGACATGGGCTTTCCTTAATTCGGAGCTTTCTGGATAACGGGTTTCCGGATAAGGGATCCCATACCTGTATAAATTTGCTCTGGAGTGATAAGGTATAGCAAACAATCAGTAGTTACATATGATTAGTCAGTTGAAGTAATGAATTAATGAATCTGATTGGTTGCTAGAAATGACAAGCCTGGAGCATATTTTACACCCTGTTGGTATTCGTTGCTCAGTTCACTGTATCCCGTTTTCCCATAGGACTATACATTCTCAGAGGGGGAGCTCACCTTCCAGCCAGATGACACTCAATCAGAGATTCTAGTGCCTATACTCGGTCGTTCAGAAGTTGACACTCTGCTGGGAAATAAACAAGTCAAACAGTTCCTTCTAGAACTCAGTAATCCTAAGTATGGGGCCAAGATTGGCAAATACCCACAATGCACCATCACTATTGATGACACTGCAGGTAAGACAATGATCCAGGGGAACAGGGTGTGGAAAGTCTTGGGGGTGCAGGAAATAACTAAATTCCTTCTTTCCTCTACAAGATGTTATACAAAAGACAATGACAGTCCAGTCTGTTCAGTCCCCCCGTGGGAAGGTAGGTGCTCCTATCAACCTGAATGCCCAGGCCCTCAGCGCCAGGAAAATCCGACTCAACTGGATGCCGCCTCCTGGAAAACCCACAGGTTACAAGGTAAATAACTGGTTCCTGTCACCAGTTATTCACATTACAGTGACAGCAGTATGACTCTCAAACTTACTCATATGACTTGCCCATAGCAAACTAATATAAGTATATGAAAGTGTGTTGTTACCCCTTACATCCTTGCTTGGTCGACCTTGCCACCAATCCCCCCGATCATGGCTACTTGCCCCAATGTCTGTGGTGATGGGTTTTTACACATTTCTGAGCTCCAGTCCCCCTGTTGCGGTGCATCTGCCTCCCTTAGCTCATAACAAGGTTTCAGGTATATAAAAACACTGAATTTCAGTCATCCGGCAGAGTTTACTAGAATTCCTAGAGCAGCAAATAATAATAAACAAATCAGATTGCCTTCAGGCTGGGCTTCCAGGAATATGTAGGGGAGTTAATAAGCACTCCCCTTGACTCCCCATTCCCAGAGTTTAAGAAGCATTGTTATAATTGTATGATAACACAACAGCAAGGCTATGATTTGTGACACAGAGGGTTGTGACCAGGCATTCTGAAACAATGGCAACAACATGAAACTATAAACTGCCTTTTAAGC
Organism: Xenopus tropicalis; assembly: GCF_000004195.4. Lineage (NCBI taxonomy): Eukaryota > Metazoa > Chordata > Amphibia > Anura > Pipidae > Xenopus > Xenopus tropicalis. Next base: position 44,756,827 of record NC_030686.2, read on the forward strand.
CTCAGCCCTTCCTCTGATATGATAAATAAATGTCTGTGCTTGTGTCCAGATTTTAATGGAGCTCAACTGGTGTTCTACACATCACTTGCTGGAAACATGAATCACCACCTTCCTGGATTTTTTTCCTTTCCAAACTCCGGTTTGGCTGTGCTGGCAACAGATTCATTGTTTGCTCAGTAATCTCTGTGGGTTTTGTCTTCTAAACTCTGAATTATAGCAGGGTGACCGTTACATCAATGTTTGTCTGTAACCTTACTATGAGCTAAGCAGCTCTAGGCAAGCCCCTCTGACTGCCCACTTCCCAAGGACAGGGTTTACCCCATTTCCTTCTCATAGGACCATCTGTCTATATATCTGTAACCTTGTTATGGGCTAAGGGGGCCCAGTCTGAAGGCCAGTTAGGGGGGGATTTGGGGTGAGTGCTTATTTGTGCCCTGGGTACCCCTGAAACTATAGCGGGGTGACTGTTACCCCAATGTTTCTATATATCTGTAACCTTGTTATGGGCTAAGGGGGCCCAGTCTGAAGGCCAGTTAGGGGGGATTTGGGGTGAGTGCTTATTTGTGCCCTGGGTACCCCTGGAACTATAGCAGGGTGACTGTTACCCCAATGTTTCTATATATCTGTAACCTTGTTATGGGCTAAGGGGGCCCAGTCTGAAGGCCAGTTAGGGGGGGATTTGGGGTGAGTGCTTATTTGTGCCCTGGGTACCCCTGGAACTATAGCGGGGTGACTGCTACCCCAATGTTTCTATATATCTGTAACCTTGTTATGGGCTAAGGGGGCCCAGCCTGAAGGCCAGTTAGGGGGGGATTTGGGGTCAGTGCTTATTTGTGCCCTGGGTACCCCTGGAACTATAGCAGGGTGACTGTTACCCCAATGTTTCTATATATCTGTAACCTTGTTATGGGCTAAGGGGGCCCAGCCTGAAGGCCAGTTAGGGGGGGGATTTGGGGTGAGTGCTTATTTGTGCCCTGGGTACCCCTGGAACTATAGCAGGGTGACTGTTAGCCCAATGTTTCTATATATCTGTAACCTTGTTATGGGCTAAGGGGGCCCAGCCTGAAGGCCAGTTAGGGGGGGATTTGGGGTGAGTGCTTATTTGTGCCCTGGGTACCCCTGGAACTATAGCAGGGTGACTGTAACCCCAATGTTTCTATATATCTGTAACCTTGTTATGGGCTAGGGGGGCCCAGCCTGAAGGCCAGTTAGGGGGGGATTTGGGGTAAGTGCTTATTAGCTACCCCTGGAACTAGGTGAAATTAGAGTTGTGTGTTTATTTTCTACCCTTAGTACCAATGTAAATATACTGGTCACAAAAATATCCCTATAATTCATCTGCATAGCACCGCAGGCAAAAAATAATGTGGCTGTTTTCTGTAGGTGCGTTACTGGATTCAAGGAGATTCCGAGTCAGATGCGACTGTGGTGGATACAAATGTGCCCTCTGCAGAGCTGGTCAATCTGTACCCCTACTGTGACTACGAGATGCGGGTATGCGCATACAATGCTCAAGAGGAGGGTCCCTTCACTGACATAGTCACCTGCCAGACCTTGGAGGAAGGTAAGTTGTACGCTATGTGCTATAAAGCAGGCAAGGGCAAATGGCTTTTCCAGATATGATTAAAATACAACTTCTAGTTACCCCCTGACAGCCTGCCACTTGCTCACGTCTGGACTAATTCATTCCCAGGTAGTGCTTAAATAACAATATCTGCACTCATTGCATGATATCCCTCTCCTCCATTGCTTATTTCTGTACATTTGACTTTTGCACAGCACCCAGTGAACCCGGCCGCCTCGCCTTTAACGTCATTTCAAGCACAGTGACGCAGCTGAGTTGGGCAGAGCCAGCTGAAACCAATGGTGAAATCACAGCGTATGAGGTCACCTACGGAATGGTCAACGAGGACAACAGTAAGATGGCTGCTCCCCCACTTCCTGTCTAGTCTCCATATCTTATCCTGAACTAGATTTATGAACAAATAGCACTATAGACTAAAGTTTAATTCTCCATTACTCAGATCCCCCTAATAATGGTTCTTTTTTGAGATTTGAATATGTATGGCTCTACTTCCTGCGACTTACATTTTTATCTTTACTGGCAGAACCCATTGGGCCCACGAAGAAAGTCCTGATTAATGATTCAAAGAAGCGCATGGTTCTAATTGAAAACCTACGAGAATCCCAGCCATACCGATACACTGTGAGAGCCTGCAACAAAGCTGGGTGGGGGCCAGAGAGAGATGCCACCATGAACCTAGCTACCCAACCCACCCGCCCAATGTCTAGTGAGTAGCAAAACTACTAAATAAATTGGGCAGTACAACACAGGAACCTACCTTTATTACAGCAGTGATTTTGCCCTCTTTGAGCCCGATATACAAGCATCTCCACAGTGTTTTTAAGTAATGAAAACAACATTATTAGAACCCAACACTTGTATACACAATGTCACAATCCAATAAGGTCCTGGACCAAATATTTATTATACCATAGTTGTCCCACCCCCCAATCTGAATTGATGCCACATGATATAGATATGTGTGGGTTGGGGTTGGCCCAGGGATGTTAAGTTACACTTTGGATGAAAACAGCATTGTCACATGTCCAATGAGATAAAACCATTATTGACCAATTAACTACAGACCACAGTAGAGGAACAATACCTGGGATAGATGCAGGGCCCCCTAAACCGGAAGTATAATGCTTCAAGTCTGCTTAGGTGGGCGAGTAACCCAGCAGCGGCGGAAAGCCTAGGATAAACAAAAAATGAAGTAAGAGGGGACATTTGTAATTTGATTCCAGATGGACCTGTGTATAGAAATATATATCTCATTAGGGAAAAAAAAGCATTGGATGCCTTCTGGATGCTGTATTGCAACAATTGTGACTACAGTAAAAGCAGCCCCTCCTGTCTTTTCTCCACAGTTCCCATTATCCCTGATGCTCCCATTATTGATGCTGAAGCTGGGGAAGAATATGACAGTTACCTGATGTACAGCACCGATGTCCTGCGCTCTCCAGTTGGCAGCAAGAGACCCAGTGTGTCCGACGAGTCAGGTAAGGATGCCCCCAAGCATAGCATAGAGTCTAGGGGACAGGGAGGGGGGCTTTAGATAAATAGGTATGTTGCAATCCTCTCTGGTGCTGTTGTGGTTGTCCATTATGGTGGACATAATACAAAGACCAGGTGCAAGGATGCAATGAACTGCAGACCCCTTCTGCTGGCTGTTAGCACCCACACACTAAGGTTCTAGTTAGTAGAACTCTGCTGCTTCACCCTGCCCTCGTTCCTCCACTCTGTGCCCCTCTCCATCTAAGCCACACCATGTCCCCTGAAGGCCAGCGCTGGAAGTATGTCCCTCTCCTGGGCTCGGAGATGGACCTGCGGCGGGTCACCTGGAAGCTACCCGTAGAGGTCATACCACGCCTGTCCGTCAGCAGCGGCCTGTCCACTGACAACGAGAGCTTGCTGGACCAGCCTTTGACTACCAGCTCACTGACGAGGAAAGGGACCATGCGAGCAACCCCAGAAGGTGACAGAAGGAAGATAGGGATCCTTTTTCCTATTGCCCTTTCCCCCTGCCATCAGTGTAATGTGCTAACAGCCTGTATGGGGATCTGGTGTAGCCTGCATGGTGCTTACAGGGTGTGCTTTACTGCTTCAAGGTTAAGCTAATGACTGTCTGGGACACTTTGAGGTGGCTGCTCATTCACATTTACATTTGGGCATTATTGTACAGTGTTGCAGAATATGTTGGCACTATTAATACATGTTCATAATAATGATAAATTAAAATAAGTAGAAGCCTTCAGGCTTAAAATGCAGACAAGGACCCTATATGAATCACCTATTCCCCAATACAGGATAACAAGTAACATGCAACAATGCAAACTATTTAGATTCGTCCCAATTCAACCTTTTATTCCGCAATTCAGCCAGTTCTTTAGTCCAGGGGTCCCCAACCGCCGGGCCGCGGACCAGTTCCGGGCAGTGGGTCGCAGCCCCCCCCAGCGCGTTGCATGTATTACGCGCCGCGACCGCACCCCTCCCCTCTGCCTCCGGTCCGTGGAAATTTTTTTTTGCCTCCTACCGGCCCGTGGTGCTAACAAGGTTGTGGCCAAATCCTTAGAGCAATGGCCCACGGGAAGATTAGTTGCCCGCAGTTAATCTCAGCTACCACGGGCATCTCACCGATATGCCTTCCCACCAGCAATAATGTGAATTGACGGTGGGAAGGCACATATGCTTTTCCACCAGTGATTCACTTTATTGCCGGTGGGAAGGCATTTTGAGGAGATGAGTTGCTGCGGGAGCCAGGATTAACCATGGGCAACTAATCTCCCTGTGGGCCATTGCCCTTAGTATACAGCCACTGAAGTGTAGGAGAAAAAAGAAAGGTTTTAACAGTAATAGCACCTTTGGTATTGGGAAACATTATATAATGATGATCCATTAGCATCTTCTAATCTCCCTTGTATGTCACCCTTTTATATATTGGCTGCATGTCAGACTTCTTGTTTACTGTAGAGCTCTCATTGTTTTTCTCTCCATTAGAGCAATTAATTAACGGACGCACAGAATTCTCCTTCTCGGGCGGCAGTCTCAACCGTTCCATGGTATCAGGGTACCAGCAACTCAGCCCGCACGTGCAAAATGAAAGCTACAGGTTTGGTAGCAGCAGTTCCCAGCATACATCCACAACGGTCATATCAGGGCAAGGTGAGAAAGGGGGTCGGAAGGGTTCAATTCATGTGTATTTTTTATAAACCCTATTTCAACACATACTTCATCCCAGTCTCATTGTGTAGCGTTGCCATCACATCCGTTTAATACAGGTCTCTAATACGCAGCAGCTGGGCTGGAGGCTCTCCTGTAGTACTGAACGTCCTGTTAAAAAATGAAAGGTAATCTGTGGGAGATGCTTTTTGAAGCCCCTGCAGAAGTGCCAACTTGTGCAATGTTCTTAATTTGTTTCTTACAGCCACATATGAAATCTACTTCCTGCACCACTAATCTGCAATTGGCACATGTGTATGCTGCAGACTGCGATAAACAGCCTTGCAACATACACCTGGCCATGAAGGATGAAGATTTTACATGTGGCTGGTATTAAAGGGGTGATGTGGCAACTTTACTCTTCTCATTTACCACGGTTTCTACAAACTCTCCATTCCGTCTCTGTCTTCCCCTGTCTGTAACACCATTTGGTCTCCTGTCCCTTCCTCACAGTCTCCCGCTGTCTTTTTTTCCTGCCCTTCCCGCAGAGCGGGTTGGTGGGCCCCTGCCGCCCGTGCAGGAGTACCCTGAGAGAAGATTTTCAGGGGCACAGGTGATGGGTTTCAATGGCACATGCAGAATCCGGGAAACAATAATCATGGCTGAATATCCCAGAAGCACACTCCTGGGAATAGGTACCATGGAATTATGTCATCCTCATGCTGATTGGTCATTGCTTCAGTGGATGCTCAACCCCAACCCCCTGAATCCCCTATCAGTTTGATCCAACCTCTTGGCTAGAAAATGTGCTGCATCAAATAATAATACTCAGTACATTTAGGCAAGAATCTTCAAATTTTGGCTTCCTAGCTATTATATGACTACATACTACAGGGTTAATGCATACTGGGAGTTGTATTCCAACAAGATAAAGGGATTGAAGGATAAGAAATATGGTATTATAGCAATTTTGTTGTGTGTTTGCATGTACAGTAACTATTAAGAAGATATAAAGGCAGCCTGGCTGATGTTTATTCTAGAGTTGGCCACTAGAGGGAGATTTTGCTCCACTGCTTCCTTCTCAATTTCGTTGAGTATGCATGCAATGTGAATACCCCAGTGAGCTTTTTCAGATTGGACCCAAAATTGGCAGGTATGTCATGTGGGGCCTAGTAAATGTAGGGGGGCCTGGCTTGCATCAGAAGTATCCAAATGGGTGTAGGTGGCCTCAACGCCTTACAGCAACTTGGGTTCAAGCAGTGTCGGATTGGCCCACAGGGATACCAGGAAAATTCCCGGAGGTCCAAGGTGTCAGTGGGCCCTCCTGCTTCTAGCCATTCCTGCACTGGTACAGCTGGGGTGTTTGCTACAGAAACCCTACTATAGTTTATATAAATACCCTGCTGTGTAGCCCCGGGGGCAGCCATTCCTGCACTGGTACAGCTGGGGTGTTTGCTACAGAAACCCTACTATAGTTTATATAAATACCCCGCTGTGTAGCCCCGGGGGCAGCCATTCCTGCACTGGTACAGCTGGGGTGTTTGCTACAGAAACCCTACTATAGTTTATATAAATACCCCGCTGTGTAGCCCCGGGGGCAGCCATTCCTACACTGGTACAGCTGGGGTGTTTGCTACAGAAACCCTACTATAGTTTATATAAATACCCCGCTGTGTAGCCCCGGGGGCAGCCATTCCTGCACTGGTACAGCTGGGGTGTTTGCTACAGAAACCCTACTATAGTTTATATAAATACCCCGCTGTGTAGCCCCGGGGGCAGCCATTCCTGCACCGGTACAGCTGGGGTGTTTGCTACAGAAACCCTACTATAGTTTATATAAATACCCCGCTGTGTAGCCCCGGGGGCAGCCATTCCTGCACTGGTACAGCTGGGGTGTTTGCTACAGAAACCCTACTATAGTTTATATAAATACCCCGCTGTGTAGCCCCGGGGGCAGCCATTCCTGCACCGGTACAGCTGGGGTGTTTGCTACAGAAACCCTACTATAGTTTATATAAATACCCCGCTGTGTAGCCCCGGGGGCAGCCATTCCTGCACTGGTACAGCTGGGGTGTTTGCTACAGAAACCCTACTATAGTTTATATAAATACCCCGCTGTGTAGCCCCGGGGGCAGCCATTCCTGCACTGGTACAGCTGGAGTGTTTGCTACAGAAACCCTACTATAGTTTATATAAATACCCCGCTGTGTAGCCCCGGGGGGCAGCCATTCCTACACTGGTACAGCTGGGGTGTTTGCTACAGAAACCCTACTATAGTTTATATAAATACCCCGCTGTGTAGCCCCGGGGGCAGCCATTCCTGCACTGGTACAGCTGGGGTGTTTGTTACAGAAACCCTACTATAGTTTATATAAATACCATGCTGTGTAGCCCCGGGGGCAGCCATTCCTGCACTGGTACAGCTGGGGTGTTTGCTACAGAAACCCTACTATAGTTTATATAAATACCATGCTGTGTAGCCCTGGGGGCAGCCATTCAAGCTGTAAAAAAGGAGAAAAGGCACAGGTTACATAGCAGATAACAGATAAGCGCTGTAGTAACCTGCGCCTTTTCTTCTTTGAATGGCTGCCCCCGGGGCTACACAGCAGCTTTGTTTATATAAACTATAGTAGGGTTTCCGAGGCAAACACACAACATTTACTTTTACTGTAATCACTTTTAAACACTATTGTTTTATGGTGTTACTGTTCCTTTAACACCACCAATCATATATTTAGAATGCTGGCTTTTAAGGTATGATTGTTGGGTGGGTGAAATCTGCTGAAATAATATGAAAGATACTTAGTATTATTATTATAGAATGCAGCACAATTGTGGTCAAGGGGGTATATTGCATGAATCACTCCTATTACCCAGCTGCCATCAGAGGATTTGGAAGTACATGCGATGTGTGTGTGTATTATACTGAAATGCACATCAGACCCACTGAACTTAATCTCCTTGCCTGGCTAAATAATCTCTCCTGAACCTTACGCTCGGCTGTTCCACCCCCTTATCCCACTGCCAGAGAGACAACTCATTGCTGGTATCTCTGGCCTGGAGGGGGATTTAACCTAAACTGCTATAACCATCATATACTGTCACCTTGGCCTGGGCATGCATGTGGTCCAGTCTTATCCAGCCATGCAATACCTGAAAATAAAGGGGTGGGTTTCCCTACAGTAGGTGGGATCACAAACTTTAGAAGCTGAAAGCCACAAGAGCAGGAACATATAATACAGATTTGAAATCAGTAACCGCCTTAAAGAATTAGAGCTGAACCTTTGTTTGCTCTGGGTGGCAAGTGCTCTACATAAAAATGTAGGTTAGGAAATGATTAGAGTAGTAGAAAAGATTCCATTAAGGGCTGTGGCACACGGGGAGATTAGTCGGCTGCGGCAAATCTCACTTGTCGCGGGCAACTAATCTCCCCGATATGCCATTCCACCGTCGATAATGTAAATCGTTGGTGGGATGGCATACGCAGCACCGAAATTGGCTCGAGAGGCAACTTCGGTGATCGCGGTGCCGTGTATGCCACAGGGAAATTTGTCGCCCTCGCCAAATCTTCCTTGTCACGGGCGACTCATCTCCCCGATGTGACATCCCACCGGCGAAAAAGTGCCACAGCCCTAAGAAATGTAAAGAGAAAAAAAGTCCAGACTTTGAGAAATTCTGCTTCACATCATTGATCTCCCCTTTAGGACAACATTTTCAGACCACAAGGGGGCACTTGTTTTCGGCACTTTGTTCAGAAGCTGAATGTAAATAGATGAAAACCAATAGCCTTCTTTAGGTTACCTCTAGTCCTGAGCAAGATAACAGAATTTAGTCATTTTCTAGAAGGTGGGAATAATTAAAGGGAAATAAAAAAAACGAGAAGGTGTTTATAAAGTTACGAGCAGTTTAATGTAGGGAGTACACCTCACAAGTGGAAGGTTAAAATTGTGTATTTTCCCTTTCCTAAACTTCCTGTTTGGTCCTTCTCGCTTTCTCTACAAACAGGCTCATCAGGGCAGAACAGACTGGGGCTCCCCCCATTGGTGTTAGGAGGAGGAAGGGGACGAACCCACTCAGAGGATGTGAGGGATGCTCTGACAAGCTTGGATGTGGCCATACAGGGTGAGTCTGCCTTCTTCAGCTGGCCACAAACGTTTAGATTTTAGTCTTCTTCCAACGAGCATTCGGATATCGGTTGTACGTTTAGATGCAACGATCTAAAACTAACATTCAGACTGAAATTGTAGGATAAAGCCCTAAAAATAACAACTGGGAGGATGTTCTGAATATGAAATAGTTGGCGTCACCCACTGTACGAAGGTAACTCCCACTGTAGATTCCCCAAGGATACTGTCCGATACACAATACATGCGTCCATTTTATCTTTATCCAACCAAAGTTTTCCAACCTGACCAAGCAAAAAAAACAACCGATCTTTATCGGGTCTGAAAATCGTATTATCGGTATGTGTATGGCCAGCTTTAGCCAACCAAGCTTATGGTTGCCTCTTAATGGAATCCAATTTTCACCATATCCTCTTGTTACAGATACACGTCTCTCCCCGGGAATCCCGGATACCCCTACCCGTCTGGTATTCTCAGCTCTGGGACCCACCTCCCTAAAGGTCAGTTGGCAGGAGCCGCAATGCGAAAGAGAAGTTCTGGGATACAAAGTGCATTATCAACTACTGCATGGAGGTAAGTATCAAATTATAGACATCATAATACAAACTTGGAGTGAAGTCTCATTGAATGTGTTACTCATATTAGGATTAATACTTGAATTTTTTCCCCTTCTATCCATTGCTTCTGCTATGTACTCGCCCAACCCAGCAATGGCATCATATCTAATATCTCATGATTAGCACAATGACCTAATTCATCTCTCTGTCCAGGTGAATTAAGGACCATCGACATTACAAACCCACGGGAGAACTCAGTAGTGGTGGAAGACTTGCTTCCTAACCACTCGTACATGTTCCGTGTGAAGGCACAAAGCGTTGAGGGCTGGGGGCCCGAAAGAGAAGGCGTTATCACTATCGAATCACAGGTGGATCCTCAGAGTCCACTCAGCCCTGTTCCAGGTACCTTAATTACATCATAGACTAGCACTATACCTACCTATAACCCTATAAGATCAGTTAATATGCTTGCATAAACCTCTATGCATCTCAGGTTAGCCTTGTACCACATTAACTAGTTCACTATTTTGGCCCTACTAGTTCATATTTATCTCAGCTGAGACAAGCAATATGACAACTCTCCATATCTATCTATCTATCTATCTATCTATCTATCCATCCCAAGACTGTTAAGATTGATGTTTGGATATTTGTCTTTTCTTGGCAGGGTCTCCATTCACCCTAAGCACCCCCAGTGCTCCTGGACCACTGGTTTTCACAGCTCTGGCCCCTGACTCCCTGCAGTTAAGTTGGGTGAGACCCCGAAAGCCTAATGGAACAATTCTGGGGTACATGATCACTTGCGAGATGTTGCATGGAGGAGGTAAGTGCACACCGCACTGGTTGATATGATATATCTAGAACAATATGCAATTAATATAAGGCATTGTAACCTATTCTTTGCTTCTGCTCCAGGGGAACCACGAACGATCTATGTTGAAGGTGACAAACCCGAGACTTCCCTGACGGTTCCTTTCCTAAATGAAAATCTGCCCTATAAATTTAAGGTCCAGGCGAAAACCACACAGGGTTTTGGACCAGAACGGGAAGGGATAATTACTATTGAATCTCAAGATGGAGGTGAGAATGGAAATTTGGCATTTAATAAATTAATCAAAAAATGCAATCATGGTTTGATTCTAAATTTCGAAAGACATGTATATTTCCTCGTAGTTGTGTAATTTTATCTACCTTCTTCCTGTCATAAATCACCAATCCAGTCATATGTTATGGCACATTCCAATTTTTGTTTTCCAGTAGGTAAATCAATCCTTGAATTTGGCGCCCCCTAGTGATTTAGCCTTTCCTTCTCCTTTAAAAAGTATGCAGAGGCAGGATACACAAAATGACAGTACTTTTAAATAGTTAGCATCTATACCTTGTTAGTGCCTCAGACATTCTAGGACTGGGCCTGCCCATAGATAGGTGTTATTGTATTAGTCAACAGATACCGCACTCTTCAAGTCAATCTTCTGAAGATTCTCTTCACTGGTGCATGCCATTTGTTTCATTTCCATTTAGCACCTTGTGTAGCAAAGGCTCTTCTGCCTTCTTTTCACTTCTTCTTCTGTACAAGGGGGGCTTGCCCTACACCGTCTCTCACTCCCTACTGTCTTGCACAGGAAACTTTTCTCAGTTTGGAACACAACAGATCACACGCCGAGAGGTGTTCAATATGCCAGGAGAATATACTCAAAGCAGCATCACTCAATCCAACATAACAGAACCCTTCTTTTCAGGTAAGAGAACTGTAGTATTTGTATTCAGAGGTTCAAGTATTCATACATACTCCTTAGTGAGAGTTTTAACTCTCATATATGGTTTTCAAGTTTGGGGAATCTGGGGAGTCAACCTGCACTCAAGAGTGGGTCGGGGTGTCAAATTACAGTGTGTGTTAAAGCGATGTCGCCAAGCGAGCAGATCTTCACCCGATATCCCCACCAACGGGTGGGCGATATCGGGTAACATGTAGGCGAATTCGATCAAATTCTAAAGGCGGCAATGGGGCAGTCGGTTCAGGAACCACATCAACGAACCGATACAGTCCCCGATCCGACTGAATTTTCTAACCTGGCCAATCGATATCTGCCCAATTTCAGGCCAGATATTGGTCGGCCAGGCCCCTCATTTCTGCCCTTACACTGGCCGATAAGCTGTCGAATCGGTCCAAGGGACCGATATCGGAAGCTACAATCGGCCCGTGTATGGGGACCTTTAGTATAGGAAGTTATCTCTGAATCCTAATCTAAAGGAAAAAAGGTTATGGGGCCCAGTGCAGCAGTGTTCAAATTGTATTTATTTTTGCTGTGGGGCCTGGTAAGTTCTAGTTATTCCGCTGTCTCTTTACCAGTGTCAGACCCCATTAAAAGGGTTATGGTGGTTTTCCTGTTTCTGAGACACGCCGGAGACAACTCTATGGGAAATGGGAACAGGGGTTATCCCAGCACAACTTACCTTAACTGCAGAGGGATGCATTTACATTTCACTAAAATTCCCAACAAGAGTCAGGGATGTAGGATGGCATGATGGACTACCAATTGTGGCTCTAATATTTTCCCTAATTTCCTCCGCAGATGGAATGAGTGTCACCACCCGCCGTATCGAGGGCTCCAACACAGTCACACAACAGGTCACCAAAGAATTTGTCACACGGACCATGATGTCTGGCGGCTCCCTCAACAGGCAAGTGGAGCGCCAGTTTTACGACGCATGAGAGAGGAAAACTAATCTGGACACTGGCTTATCACTCGCACTTTGTCACCAAAGCCACCTTAACCCTTTCCCTCTTGCCGAAGTCTGAACTGAGCATCTGCTCCCATGACCCTGAAATCGGGGTGAAATATTCAATAAGAGATGGAGCACCGAGATGGGTGGTCAAACTTCCATCTCCCCATCTGTTGAGAACTGCAGCTTCCAGCGTCCTCATCCAGGCTTTGGCTAACTGGAGTTGTTGGAAATTATAGATTTTGACATATCTAATTTAAACCACTTCCATCGCCAATTCCCAGCACTTCATGCAATAAAGCCAAACAATGCATAGGCAGCTTATTGCTCTTATAAAACTACAACTCCAATAATGCTTTACATGTGGGTGCCTAAGAATGATGGGAGCTTTACCGTAAACAGGCCATTTTTCACAGAATTACCAAATGCCTGACTCTAGTAATGCTACATGAAAAACTTAGCTTCTTGGGGCATGGGAATTGTTAATATCCAAACACAACGCATGCTTTAAAAACCAAATCCTATTTAAAATACTATTTTTTTTGCTATGTAAATAATAACTTGCCATTTTTTATACTGCAGTTTATGAAAAGGTGGAATATTTTACTTTGTAAAGGAAGAGGGCACTGGAGTTGCCACAAGAGAATTATCCTAACTAAAGGAATGGTTAAAACAGGCAGAAACCTTGGTATGGTAGGGTGCAGCTGGTGGCAATACCTTGCTTTTTCACCATGGACCAGCACTATAATGAATATTGAACAGAAGTTTGCACCTTTCTCAATGATAGCTCTGCCAATGAGCTCTCCGATTCTGGCTCTAGGCCACACCCAACCAATTCAATATTGATGCCACCTATGTCAATCTGAGGAAAAGTACCTTTCACTTATTTAGACCTGCAAAGAGGTGGTCTACTTTAATTCAATGTTAAACTAAGTCCCCGAATGACCAGACAAAGAGAGCACCTCTACCTGCCATTGATGACAACCAGAAAATACTTCTAATGCAGGTTTATCAGAGTTTATTGTTATTGTTTATTGTTAAAGGTCAGGGTCAGCACTAAAGGAACTACTATGGAGGGGGATTAGGTAAGTCAGTTGGTCTTCCTTTCATGGAATAAGGATGTAGATGTGTGCAGGCAGAGAAGATAATAAGGAGGAGGGTACAGGAAAGACAGAATGGAAAAAGGAACGGTTTGGATGAAGAAGAGAGAAAAAAAGAGAGAAGACTGGGGACAGAGAATGTGAGAAAATATGTAAACGAGTGTGAAAAGAGCAGAGATACAGAGGTTGCAACTGCAAAGTGGACCCAATGCCTGAGGGGAACAATTATTAGTACAATTAATCAGACCACACTTGTAAGGAGGCAAGGAGTGTATATGGAATTAGTAAATTATTAAGCAATAAGGGGGCACTGGTCCACAGGACCTCTAGCTATACACCTAGCATAAGCTGTGTTACTCTACTCTGACTAGGATATATAAAGTAATTCATACAGGGAAAGAGGGCAAAGTGCCAGAATAAGAGGTTATTCATTTTATGGGAAAATAGAGGGAATACATTTTTGGAACGGTGGATGCTGGGTAAAGGCTCTCTGAAGAGAATCCTTTAAATATGGTGTTATTCTAGCCAGCACCTATAAAATATTCTATAATCCTTGTAGATACAGTTTCAGCATTCAAACATTATAAGGAAGACTGTAGCACAGTTATGGGTAACCAGCAGTGCCCTAGATGTTGTTGTTAAATGTTCTAGCAAAACAGACCTAAAAGGATTAGTGAATTGGTATTTAAAAAGACATGGTCATCTCAGCTTCCTCCAGATGCAGCTCTATTAATCCAGAAACATGTCCTACGTATATTGTTGCAGTGTGTTTTGGGAGAACAGGATAACTAAAAACTTTGTTTTTATTGTTAATAAAGTAATTACCAAGTAAATGTGCATTGACATCACAGACTGAAAGAAACCTTACACTGTACAGAGATTAAAATAGAAGAACCGTTTATTTTACTTGGAATGGGCGGCTCATTCCTTGGCCTCTCTCCTGTTTACTCTGTCATTATACCAGAACCGGCAGAAGGTTTGGTAATGTAGAATGTAGGGGAGCCTCTGTATTTTGCCTGCAAGCAGAAACAAAAGGGGATGTTTATTAATGATACAACCAGTGGAGGAAGAAGACTGCCCAATACATAATAAGCAGCATTTAGTATTTTCTTTAAATTTACAAATGCATTTCTAAGTGTCAAGGGCTTTCTGCTTTGTTTACGAAATGTTTTATGTAAACCTACAGGTTTAACTTTTTGTTTTATGACAATAAACTGGATTTTCTTACAAATTCCCCAGCATCATGGTCATTTATAATCTCCCTTCAGGAAACAGCAACACTGCAATGTAATAGCTAGGATTAAATGAATCATACAACAGCACACAGTATACATATCAATCTAGTGGCCCTTGATCTGATATGAGCCACACATGGCATGGTATTTCAGATTTAAAAGCTGTGTGCCATTCTCTTCCTGCTTTGATTACCTGTTAAATGATGCATCTCCAATAGGCACTATTTTAAGTGATGCCTACACTAACAACCGATTTCACAACAACCTTATTATATGTAGCTAGCTCCATTTGAGGAGCAATTTTTGAAATACCGGTGGGGGTGTCTAATAACAGCTCTGCTGATGGCCAGGTAGATTCACAGCCATAAGCAGCACCATGAAAGTATCACACTAATTCCACAGCACTTCAGGAACTCTGTGCAGAACTGGCCATGCCCAGAACTGTACACAGAAGCATCCATTGGCAAGTGTCACCAGATACGCTGCAAAAAAAATGATACAAGGGTCTTGCCAGATACAATTTTAGCTTATTATTTGTAATGCAAGAAATTATAATGCAGGAAATTAGCCGAAATGGGACCACAACATGCTGTATAAATTTACAAGGGAAACACAATCATTCTTATTAGCAAAGTCAAATGGGGAGTTTGTAATCCACTTTAGAAAAAGATGCAAGAATGGCAAAACTAAAATGGATCAAGCAACAGAGCAGGGACCATTCGGTCTCTCTCTGTATAGCACCCACAGTTCTCAATGAAGCAATCGCTAATTATGTCATTTATACACTGATGCCTTAATGAACAACATGCAACCTGCAGAACACTCAAATGCAAATTCTAGCATTCCTTAACAGACATTGCCTTTCAGGTTTGCTTGCTACTTACCTCTGTATGCTTAACATACCATTGCCAGGTATGCCATAAACATACCATTCCCATTTTACCTTAATTTGTTGCTTGGCTCCCTCAGCTGCAGAAGCCTCCAGCAAGGTAACAGTGCAGCCTCCAAAACCTCCGCCTGTCATTCGGCTGCCGTAAACACCGGGAACCTCCAATGCTATTGCCACCAGTTCATCAAGCTCCGGGCAGCTGACTTCATAATCATCCCTAAGTTAAGACAAACATAAATTCTAGTAGTGTAGTTAAACACATATATGCTAGTAAATTAGGCTACCTTAACCAATCTTCCTTTTTAACCCTAAGTTCTATAAAAAAAATTTTACACCGCTAAGATTAATGAAACCAAAAAAGACATTGACATTTTGGTTAGGATTAAGCCCCATCACCGCCCAAGCAGTAAAAAGAGAGCAGCTCAGGAGAAGGAAGTGCAAACACTCAGAGGTCTTTATTTGGGTACATACTTAGGAGAAAATGGTCTTTACTTTTCCAAGGGAAGGGTAATGCAAATGGGATGAGGTTTCATCTAAAGTTAATTAACCCTTTACAAAGTGAACAGCAAAGCTAACCTACCTTAGAGAATTGTGACTCTCCACCATTAATTTTCCAAATGCTTTGTAGTCTCCCCTCTGCAAGGCATCTGCTGCATCTGTTGTTCTTGCTATCTCTGAGATGACGTGACGAGCCCGTTTGTAACATGTCTTTGTCAGACTCTCCTTCATTGCTGTGAGATACAAAGTACTGCGTAGATGTCAACCAGGAATAAATTAACCACACATAAATTCATATGTTGGCAAGGAGCAAACCTTACTCTAATTATTTCAGCAACCAAAAGGACATGGTAGTGTGTGCTTTAATAAAATCTGCTTCATTCATAACTATCATTAACTGCATATAAAACTAACCCAAATAAATTAAAGAAAGCTGCCTGCAACACTCACCAATATTCAGCATCCCCCTCCGAGCTAATTCCTGATTACAGCTGTTTGAGTAACAAGGTAGGTTATACTTAGTTTTGTAACAGATATAAGTTTGATTTAGTGCTATTACAATGAAAGAGAGTTATTCTAATACAGGTATGGAACCTGTTATCCAGAATGCTCAGAATAAGGGGTCTTTTTGTAATTTAGATCTCTACACCTTAAGTCTAATAAATCATATAAATGTTAAATAAACCCAATAGCATTGTTTTGCCTTCAATAAGGATGAATTATATCTTAGTTGGGATCAAGTACAGGTACTGTTTTATTATTACAGAGAAAAGGGAATCATTTAACCATTAAATAAACCAAATAGGGCTGTTCTGCCCCCAATAAGGGGTAATTATATCTTAGTTGGGATCAAGTACAGGTACTGTTTTATTATTACAGGGAAAAGGGAATCATTTAACCATTAAATAAACCCAATAGGGCTGTTCTGCCCCAATAAGGGGTAATTATATCTTAGTTGGGATCAAGTACAGGTACTGTTTTATTATTACAGGGAAAAGGGAATCATTTAACCATTAAATAAACCCAATAGGACTGTTCTGCCCCCAATAAGGGGTAATTATATCTTAGATGGGATCAAGTACAGGTACTGTTTTATTATTACAGGGAAAAGGGAATCATTTAACCATTAAATAAACCCAATAGGGCTGTTCTGCCCCCAATAAGGGGTATTTATATCTTAGTTGGGATCAAGTACATGTACTGTATTATTATTACAGAGAAAAGGGAATCATTTAACCATTAAATAAACCCAATAGGGCTGTTCTGCCCCCAATAAGGGGTATTTATATCTTAGTTGGGATCAAGTACAGGTACTGTTTTATTATTACAGAGAAAAGGGAATCATTTAACCATGAAATAAACCCAATAGGGCTGTTCTGCCCCCAATAAGGGGTAATTATATCTTAGTTGGGATCAAGTACAGGTACTGTTTTATTATTACAGAGAAAAGGGAATCATTTAACCATTAAATAAACCCAACAGGGCTGTTCTGCCCCCAATAAGGGGTATTTATATCTTAGTTGGGATCAAGTACATGTACTGTATTATTATTACAGAGAAAAGGGAATCATTTAACCATTAAATAAACCCAATAGGGCTGTTCTGCCCCCAATAAGGGGTAATTATATCTTAGTTGGGATCAAGTACAGGTACTGTTTTATTATTACAGGGAAAAGGGAATCATTTAACCATTAAATAAACCCAATAGGGCTGTTCTGCCCCCAATAAGGGGTATTTATATCTTAGTTGGGATCAAGTACAGGTACTGTTTTATTATTACAGAGAAAAGGGAATCATTTAACCATGAAATAAACCCAATAGGGCTGTTCTGCCCCCAATAAGGTGTAATTATATCTTAGTTGGGATCAAGTACAGGTACTGTTTTATTATTACAGAGAAAAGGGAATCATTTAACCATGAAATAAACCCAATAGGGCTGTTCTGCCCCCAATAAGGGGTAATTATATCTTAGTTGGGATCAAGTACAGGTTCTGATTTATTATTACAGAGAAAAGGGAATCATTTATCCATTAAATAAACCCAATAGGGCTGTTCTGCCCCAATAAGGGGTAATTATATCTTAGTTGGGATCAAGTACAGGTACTGTTTTATTATTACAGGGAAAAGGGAATCATTTAACTATTAAATAAACCCAATAGGGCTGTTCTGCCCCCAATAAGGAGTATTTATATCTTAGTTGGGATCAAGTACAGGTACTGTTTTATTATTACAGAGAAAAGGGAATCATTTAACCATGAAATAAACCCAATAGGGCTGTTCTGCCCCCAATAAGGGGTAATTATATCTTAGTTGGGATCAAGTACAGGTACTGTTTTATTATTACAGAGAAAAGGGAATCATTTAACCATTAAATAAACCCAATAGGGCTGTTCTGCCCCAATAAGGGGTAATTATATCTTAGTTGGGATCAAGTACAGGTACTGTTTTATTATTACAGAGAAAAGGGAATCATTTAACCATGAAATAAACCCAATAGGGCTGTTCTGCCCCCAATAAGGGGTAATTATATCTTAGTTGGGATCAAGTACAGGTTCTGATTTATTATTACAGAGAAAAGGGAATCATTTAACCATGAAATAAACCCAATAGGGCTGTTCTGCCCCAATAAGGGGTAATTATATCTTAGTTGGGATCAAGTACAGGTACTGTTTTATTATTACAGGGAAAAGGGAATCATTTAACCATTAAATAAACCCAATAGGACTGTTCTGCCCCCAATAAGGGGTAATTATATCTTAGATGGGATCAAGTACAGGTACTGTTTTATTATTACAGGGAAAAGGGAATCATTTAACCATTAAATAAACCCAATAGGGCTGTTCTGCCCCCAATAAGGGGTATTTATATCTTAGTTGGGATCAAGTACATGTACTGTATTATTATTACAGAGAAAAGGGAATCATTTAACCATTAAATAAACCCAATAGGGCTGTTCTGCCCCCAATAAGGGGTATTTATATCTTAGTTGGGATCAAGTACAGGTACTGTTTTATTATTACAGAGAAAAGGGAATCATTTAACCATGAAATAAACCCAATAGGGCTGTTCTGCCCCCAATAAGGGGTAATTATATCTTAGTTGGGATCAAGTACAGGTACTGTTTTATTATTACAGAGAAAAGGGAATCATTTAACCATTAAATAAACCCAACAGGGCTGTTCTGCCCCCAATAAGGGGTATTTATATCTTAGTTGGGATCAAGTACATGTACTGTATTATTATTACAGAGAAAAGGGAATCATTTAACCATTAAATAAACCCAATAGGGCTGTTCTGCCCCCAATAAGGGGTAATTATATCTTAGTTGGGATCAAGTACAGGTACTGTTTTATTATTACAGGGAAAAGGGAATCATTTAACCATTAAATAAACCCAATAGGGCTGTTCTGCCCCCAATAAGGGGTATTTATATCTTAGTTGGGATCAAGTACAGGTACTGTTTTATTATTACAGAGAAAAGGGAATCATTTAACCATGAAATAAACCCAATAGGGCTGTTCTGCCCCCAATAAGGTGTAATTATATCTTAGTTGGGATCAAGTACAGGTACTGTTTTATTATTACAGAGAAAAGGGAATCATTTAACCATGAAATAAACCCAATAGGGCTGTTCTGCCCCCAATAAGGGGTAATTATATCTTAGTTGGGATCAAGTACAGGTTCTGATTTATTATTACAGAGAAAAGGGAATCATTTATCCATTAAATAAACCCAATAGGGCTGTTCTGCCCCAATAAGGGGTAATTATATCTTAGTTGGGATCAAGTACAGGTACTGTTTTATTATTACAGGGAAAAGGGAATCATTTAACTATTAAATAAACCCAATAGGGCTGTTCTGCCCCCAATAAGGAGTATTTATATCTTAGTTGGGATCAAGTACAGGTACTGTTTTATTATTACAGAGAAAAGGGAATCATTTAACCATGAAATAAACCCAATAGGGCTGTTCTGCCCCCAATAAGGGGTAATTATATCTTAGTTGGGATCAAGTACAGGTACTGTTTTATTATTACAGAGAAAAGGGAATCATTTAACCATTAAATAAACCCAATAGGGCTGTTCTGCCCCAATAAGGGGTAATTATATCTTAGTTGGGATCAAGTACAGGTACTGTTTTATTATTACAGAGAAAAGGGAATCATTTAACCATGAAATAAACCCAATAGGGCTGTTCTGCCCCCAATAAGGGGTAATTATATCTTAGTTGGGATCAAGTACAGGTTCTGATTTATTATTACAGAGAAAAGGGAATCATTTAACCATGAAATAAACCCAATAGGGCTGTTCTGCCCCAATAAGGGGTAATTATATCTTAGTTTGGATCAAGTTCACGGTACAGTTTTATTATTACAGAGAAAAAGGAAATCATTTTGAAAAATTAGAATTATTTGCTTATAATGGAGTCTACGGGAGATAGCCTTTCCGTAATTCGGAACTTTCTGGATAATGGGTTTCCAGATAAGGGGTCCTATACCTGTACTGTAGTTCCTATTATCCACCTGCAATGTAAAAAAAAAGTCTTTTAATCAACCAATCTGACCTTCCAATTCCTCCATGCTAGAATCTCTCAGACTCTCCTTCTTAAGAGCCCTAGTAGCCTCTTCACACTGGCGTCTACGTTCAGGATATTCACTACCAGTCAGCTCATGGCGCACATTTGAATTGGTGATGAGCACGGCCAATCCTGGGTCTGCCAAAGGGAGAGGAGTCACATCCAAAGACCTTGGGGGGGAAAAGATACATGATGAATCGCAACTTTAGAAATGGTTTAGGCCAAAGTAGAGTGAGTTAAAATATGCTGAAGAAAAGTAAACTAAAGCACACATAAGAAATAATGTAAAAGAGTGGGGAAAAAAACAAGGATGTGGTGGTACAAAGAACAATGAGACAGAAAGATAAATCATGGCTGAGCTTTACCACAGCCACAAACACCCCAGACTGACCTGCAGTCAATTAGCAGAGCGTGGCCCTCCCTACCCATCACAGAGATGAACTGGTCCATGATCCCGCAGGGCACCCCAGCAAAAGTATGTTCAGCTTTCTGGCATGCAAGAGCCTTCTGTACAGTGTCACCATCATCTGAGGACCCGGAAGGGACACAGGCTTAGTATTATCCCACCCACTAAAAAAAAAATATAGATCTAAGCCTTAGGAAGTTGAAGAGAAGCTTACCCATGTATTGGTATGGTCCGGGTGCTCATGCCCCAGACCCTCAGCATAGGGGAGCCATTTTAGGAAGCACATAGATGAGATAGGTAGGCACTCTGGAAATCCATTAAGGTAGAATAGAAGCTCAAATATAAAGTAAGATTGAAGGTATTTTATTAAAGAATACACATAAATACTAAGCCTTACGCGTTTCGTAACCAATCTGGGCACTTAATCATAGCCTATGATTAAGTGCCCAGATTGGTTACGAAACGCGTAAGGCTTAGCATTTATGTGTATTCTTTAATAAAATACCTTTGATTTTACTTTATATTTGAGCTTCTATTCTACCTTAATGGATTTCCAGAGTGCCTGCCTCTCTCATCTATGTGCTTCCTAAATTAGTATTATCCCATATTACTGAGATGGTCAGGTCCTGGTTGAGCCACTAGTTGGAAAAATATTTCTACCTTTCTCCTGTCCCCCATTTAACCATGCTGGTATTTTCACATACACTAACTTCTAGTTGTCTTTATAATACTAACTTATTTCTTCCAAGCCCCCTCGGGCCTCAGTAAGGTAAATCCACTGCACCAGAGGCAATTTTATGAAATTAAATCACAGAACTAGAAATTAATTTAGGCTGCCCTAATTATTGTAGCCATACAGATATCAACTTCTAATACTAACTGGCCATTTTGTATTTTCATCTGTGGTTTTCAGTTGGTGTGAGGGTAGCTTTAACATGGGCTCAGAACATTCCATTACATCTTGATGGCCCAAAGTACTATGTTTATGATGGTAGCCCTGGCTACATACTCACCACTGCACAGCTGCTGTAGGAATGTATATGTGGCCACCTCTAGGGATGCAGAGCTGGACAGACCTCCACCCAAAGGGACACTGGAGGCAATTAGAGCATTGAATCCAGGTACTGGACCACCTGTAATGCATATAAGGAGTTCTTTTAGCTGTGACTATTACAAAATTACGAAACACACAAACGTATGAAATACAAAGAAAAATAAACTAAGAAGCACTGGGAGTATCTTAGAACTGGGAATGTTATACATTAACAATATGATTCTCTCTCACCTCGATAATGCTCTATCACACCCTTTACATAGTTAGACCATTTGGGAGCTCCTGGTACAAGTGGTTTCCCCTGCTTTGGAGCCTCAAAATCCACCATGTGTGGTTCATCTGCACCTTCTGCCGTAGTAACAATAGATATCTGGCCATCATCTCTTGGACTCCCAACAATAACAGTAACGAGAGGCAGGGCCTGTAGAGGGACATTCATATTTTTTATTATTATATGAAATCATAGCTCCAGTCACACAGCATGACAACAATGGTTCAAGCAGAGACTTCTAATACCAAATCCTAAAACTGAAAAATCCACAGACCTACTTACAGAACATGAATATAACTGATGCAGCACCATCGCAGTAAGATGGAGTAAAGACATAAGCAAAATGCATCATACAAGAAACATGCTATTTGGATAACATAGACAGAAGTAGCAAGAATTTCCTTTAGGCACTGTCACTAGGGCTGGCTTCTTGGGTCCCTGTATATGTTATTTATGGGGGTGGTATGTGGGAGTCATAGTTCTGCAGCATCTAAATGACCAGAGGTCTTTACCTTCTAACAAAATATTAACAGGCCCTACAAAGCACTTTTTTTCATGTAAACATCACCACAACTTTAAATATGCATTTGATTAATATTAGCAGATGTGGTTTTTATTAATAGATTTACAATGAATAAAATCCAACTCTCAGGTTAGCTGGCATTGTCTTCTGAAGCACTTATTTTATTATAACCCAGACATATCCTAGTATGTACGCTATAGCCTTACAATAAGGCGCAGCGCCCTAGTGCCCCACATCATGGATTTACAATGAATAAAATCCAAGTCCCAGGTTAGCTGGCATTGTCTTCTGCAGCACTTATTTTATTATAACCCAGACATATCCTAGTATGTACGCTATAGCCTTGCAATAAGGCGCCAGGCGCAGCGCCCTAGTACCCCACATCATGGATTTACAATGAATAAAATCCAAGTCCCAGGTTAGCTGGCAGAGTCTTCTGCAGCACTTATTTTATTATAACCCAGACATATCCTAGTATGTATGATATAGCCTTGCAATAAGGCGCCAGGCGCAGCGCCCTAGTACCCCACATCATGGATTTACAATGAATAAAATCCAAGTCCCAGATTAGCTGGCAGAGTCTTCTGCAGCACTTATTTTATTATAACCCAGACATATCCTAGTATGTATGATATAGCCTTGCAATAAGGCGCCAGGCGCAGCGCCCTAGTACCCCACATCATGGATTTACAATGAATAAAATCCAAGTCCCAGGTTAGCTGGCAGAGTCTTCTGCAGCACTTATTTTATTATAACCCAGACATATCCTAGTATGTACGCTATAGCCTTGCAATAAGGCGCAGCGCCCTAGTGCCCCGCATCATGGATTTACAATGAATAAAATCCAAGTCCCAGGTTAGCTGGCTGAGTCTTCTGCAGCACTTATTTTATGATGACCCAGACGTCTCCTAGTATGTATGATATAGCCTTACAATAAGGCGCCAGGAGCAGAGCCCTAGTGCCCCGCATCAGCTGAATTCCTATTGAAAGCATAAAAACCCTGCTGTTCTCACCATGGGCAGCACGAAGCCCCCATTATAATCTGTGTGTTCCCCAATCAGATTGACCCGCCCGGGAGCGAACACGCCGATTGTGGGCTGCCTTCCACCGAACCTCTTGGCATACTCCTGCCAGGCACTTTCCCGGAGCTCTGCTATCTCAGTCATGTTACACCAGCTTGACACGCACACTTCCGGGTCTAAGCTCAGTCAGTGTTAAAGTGTGACGCATTCGGCACCGCCCATCAGCAACGTCACTTAAGGTTGGCTACGCCCACAGTCTGCTTCGTCTGTAGTAAATGCGAAGGTACCTTATTATCCTCAGCCTACGGTTGGAGCACTGTAGAACATTAAGAGAGCCCAGCATTAAAGGAACCAGTGGCTCAGTGCCACCCTGAGGGTAGTACAGATCCCAGGCTACATCTGGCAGTGTGATCTAAGCATTTCATAATAATAATATATAATTCAGTGACCCCAATATTTTATAACAGGGTGATTTGCCCCATCATTTTATAACATAGTGACCCAGTATTTCAGGATGCAATGCCCCATTATTTTATATTCAGGATGCAATGACCCATTATTTTATGACACAATGACCCAGCAACACATGATAATGACCCCATTCCATGACACATTACACTATCCTTGTACCTCAGCCATTACACTATACTTGTACCCCAGCCATTACACTATCCTTGTACCTCAGCCATTACACTATACTTGTACCTCAGCCATTACACTATCCTTGTACCTCAGCCATTACACTATACTTGTACCTCAGCCATTACACTATACTTGTACCTCAGCCATTACACTATACTTGTACCTCAGCCATTACACTATACTTGTACTTCAGCCATTACACTATACTTGTACCTCAGCCATTACACTATACTTGTACCCCAGCCATTACACTATACTTGTACCCCAGCCATTACACTATACTTGTACCTCAGCCATTACACTATACTTGTACTTCAGCCATTACACTATACTTGTACCTCAGCCATTACACTATACTTGTACCCCAGCCATTACACTATACTTGTACCTCAGCCATTACACTATACTTGTACCTCAGCCATTACACTATACTTGTACCTCAGCCATTACACTATACTTGTACCCCAGCCATTACACTATACTTGTACCCCAGCCATTACACTATACTTGTACCCCAGCCATTACACTATACTTGTACCTCAGCCATTACACTATACTTGTACCTCAGCCATTACACTATACTTGTACCCCAGCCATTACACTATCCTTGTACCCCAGCCATTACACTATCCTTGTACCTCAGCCATTACACTATACTTGTACCCCAGCCATTACACTATCCTTGTACCTCAGCCATTACACTATACTTGTACCTCAGCCATTACACTATCCTTGTACCTCAGCCATTACACTATACTTGTACCCCAGCCATTACACTATCCTTGTACCTCAGCCATTACACTATACTTGTACCTCAGCCATTACACTATCCTTGTACCTCAGCCATTACACTATACTTGTACCCCAGCCATTACACTATACTTGTACCTCAGCCATTACACTATCCTTGTACCTCAGCCATTACACTATACTTGTACCCCAGCCATTACACTATACTTGTACCCCAGCCATTACACTATACTTGTACCTCAGCCATTACACTATACTTGTAGTTCAGCCATTACACTATACTTGTACCTCAGCCATTACACTATACTTGTACCTCAGCCATTACACTATACTTGTACCTCAGCCATTACACTATACTTGTACCTCAGCCATTACACTATACTTGTACCTCAGCCATTACACTATACTTGTACCTCAGCCATTACACTATACTTGTACCTCAGCCATTACACTATACTTGTACCCCAGCCATTACACTATCCTTGTACCTCAGCCATTACACTATACTTGTACGGTTGGAGCACTGTAGAACATTAAGAGAGCCCAGCATTAAAGGAACCAGTGGCTCAGTGCCACCCTGAGGGTAGTACAGATCCCAGGCTACATCTGGCAGTGTGATCTAAGCATTTCATAATAATAATATATAATTCAGTGACCCCAATATTTTATAACAGGGTGATTTGCCCCATCATTTTATAACATAGTGACCCAGTATTTCAGGATGCAATGCCCCATTATTTTATATTCAGGATGCAATGACCCATTATTTTATGACACAATGACCCAGCAACACATGATAATGACCCCATTCCATGACACATTACACTATCCTTGTACCTCAGCCATTACACTATACTTGTACCCCAGCCATTACACTATCCTTGTACCTCAGCCATTACACTATACTTGTACCCCAGCCATTACACTATACTTGTACCTCAGCCATTACACTATACTTGTACCTCAGCCATTACACTATACTTGTACCTCAGCCATTACACTGTACTTGTACCCCAGCCATTACACTATACTTGTACCTCAGCCATTACACTATACTTGTACCTCAGCCATTACACTATACTTGTACCCCAGCCATTACACTGTACTTGTACCCCAGCCATTACACTGTACTTGTACCCCAGCCATTACACTATACTTGTACCCCAGCCATTACACTATACTTGTACCCCAGCCATTACACTATACTTGTACCTCAGCCATTACACTATACTTGTACCCCAGCCATTACACTATACTTGTACCCCAGCCATTACACTATACTTGTACCCCAGCCATTACACTATACTTGTACCTCAGCCATTACACTATCCTTGTACCTCAGCCATTACACTATACTTGTACCCCAGCCATTACACTATACTTGTACCTCAGCCATTACACTATCCTTGTACCTCAGCCATTACACTATCCTTGTACCTCAGCCATTACACTATACTTGTACCCCAGCCATTACACTATCCTTGTACCTCAGCCATTACACTATACTTGTACCCCAGCCATTACACTATCCTTGTACCTCAGCCATTACACTATACTTGTACCTCAGCCATTACACTATACTTGTACCCCAGCCATTACACTATACTTGTACCCCAGCCATTACACTATACTTGTACCCCAGCCATTACACTATACTTGTACCTCAGCCATTACACTATACTTGTACCCCAGCCATTACACTATACTTGTACCCCAGCCATTACACTATCCTTGTACCCCAGCCATTACACTATCCTTGTACCTCAGCCATTACACTATACTTGTACCCCAGCCATTACACTATCCTTGTACCTCAGCCATTACACTATACTTGTACCTCAGCCATTACACTATCCTTGTACCTCAGCCATTACACTATACTTGTACCTCAGCCATTACACTATCCTTGTACCTCAGCCATTACACTATCCTTGTACCTCAGCCATTACACTATACTTGTACCTCAGCCATTACACTATCCTTGTACCTCAGCCATTACACTATACTTGTACCTCAGCCATTACACTATCCTTGTACCTCAGCCATTACACTATACTTGTACCCCAGCCATTACACTATACTTGTACCCCAGCCATTACACTATACTTGTACCTCAGCCATTACACTATACTTGTAGTTCAGCCATTACACTATACTTGTACCTCAGCCATTACACTATACTTGTACCCCAGCCATTACACTATACTTGTACCCCAGCCATTACACTATACTTGTACCTCAGCCATTACACTATACTTGTACCTCAGCCATTACACTATCCTTGTACCTCAGCCATTACACTATACTTGTACCCCAGCCATTACACTATCCTTGTACCTCAGCCATTACACTATACTTGTACCTCAGCCATTACACTATACTTGTACCTCAGCCATTACACTATACTTGTACCTCAGCCATTACACTATACTTGTACCTCAGCCATTACACTATACTTGTACCCCAGCCATTACACTATCCTTGTACCTCAGCCATTACACTATACTTGTACGGTTGGAGCACTGTAGAACATTAAGAGAGCCCAGCATTAAAGGAACCAGTGGCTCAGTGCCACCCTGAGGGTAGTACAGATCCCAGGCTACATCTGGCAGTGTGATCTAAGCATTTCATAATAATAATATATAATTCAGTGACCCCAATATTTTATAACAGGGTGATTTGCCCCATCATTTTATAACATAGTGACCCAGTATTTCAGGATGCAATGCCCCATTATTTTATATTCAGGATGCAATGACCCATTATTTTATGACACAATGACCCAGCAACACATGATAATGACCCCATTCCATGACACATTACACTATCCTTGTACCTCAGCCATTACACTGTACTTGTACCTCAGCCATTACACTATACTTGTACCTCAGCCATTACACTATACTTGTACCTCAGCCATTACACTATACTTGTACCCCAGCCATTACACTATCCTTGTACCTCAGCCATTACACTATCCTTGTACCTCAGCCATTACACTATACTTGTACCTCAGCCATTACACTATACTTGTACTTCAGCCATTACACTATACTTGTACCTCAGCCATTACACTATACTTGTACCTCAGCCATTACACTATACTTGTACCTCAGCCCATTACACTATACTTGTACCTCAGCCATTACACTATACTTGTACCTCAGCCATTACACTATACTTGTACCCCAGCCATTACACTATACTTGTACCTCAGCCATTACACTATACTTGTACCTCAGCCATTACACTATACTTGTACTTCAGCCATTACACTATACTTGTACCTCAGCCATTACACTATCCTTGTACCTCAGCCATTACACTATCCTTGTACCTCAGCCATTACACTATACTTGTACCTCAGCCATTACACTATACTTGTACCTCAGCCATTACACTATACTTGTACCTCAGCCATTACACTATACTTGTACCTCAGCCATTACACTATACTTGTACCTCAGCCATTACACTATACTTGTACCCCAGCCATTACACTATACTTGTACCTCAGCCATTACACTATACTTGTACCTCAGCCATTACACTATACTTGTACCTCAGCCATTACACTATACTTGTACCTCAGCCATTACACTATACTTGTACCTCAGCCATTACACTATACTTGTACCTCAGCCATTACACTATACTTGTACCTCAGCCATTACACTATACTTGTACCCCAGCCATTACACTATACTTGTACCTCAGCCATTACACTATACTTGTACCTCAGCCATTACACTATCCTTGTACCTCAGCCATTACACTATCCTTGTACCTCAGCCATTACACTATACTTGTACCTCAGCCATTACACTATCCTTGTACCTCAGCCATTACACTATACTTGTACCTCAGCCATTACACTATACTTGTACCTCAGCCATTACACTATACTTGTACCTCAGCCATTACACTATACTTGTACCTCAGCCATTACACTATACTTGTACCTCAGCCATTACACTATACTTGTACCTCAGCCATTACACTATACTTGTACCCCAGCCATTACACTATACTTGTACCTCAGCCATTACACTATACTTGTACCCCAGCCATTACACTATACTTGTACCTCAGCCATTACACTATCCTTGTACCCCAGCCATTACACTATACTTGTACCTCAGCCATTACACTATACTTGTACCTCAGCCATTACACTATACTTGTACCTCAGCCATTACACTATACTTGTACCTCAGCCATTACACTATACTTGTACCTCAGCCATTACACACTATACTTGTAGTTCAGCTATTGCACTGTGTATCAGGTAGAACACTATAGCTGTTCCTTTGCCAGTATACACGGCATTTCTGTGCCTCAGTTCCCTGTATTCAGTATTTGGTGCCCCAACCCCTCAGCCAGCTGCTGGTATCTGTGTGCCTCCCATTCCCCAGGGGTATCCCTGGGGCTAAGCCATTGTGGTTGCGGTTCTCACGGTGTTTTACAGCCCGCCCAGTACAGGGCAGTGTGTCAGTAGCCGTCTGTCATTGCTCAGGTAAGTGAGCCTGTACTTAAAGGTAACACCCCTTCCCCATGCAGTGGGCCGCTCCGCTCCCCTACACAGACACACCTCAGCCCGGATCACATTCTTCCACTCAGCTCAGAGCGAACCATCTCTCCCGGGACGCGGGGGTGGCAGGGTTGCGCCCGAGTTGCCCCATTCGTATCTCCGGGTCTCTGGGGGTGCAGTTGGGGATCTTGCTGGGATCAGTTCATTAATGCCGTGCTCAGTCCGCTGATCTGCTACTGACTCTCCCCGCCCACAGATCCTGCTTACCCCAGCGCGTCAGGCGGTGCATCCCAGTTGCTTTCCGAACCAACAGACAGGCAGCATGTCAGGGAAGGAGCCTCTCCTGGGAACGCTCAAAGGTGAGCCTGGGCCAAACCAATAGGGGCTAGCGGGCTCTTCTAGAACTCCGTTATGGGCTTATAATTAGGGAGAGGGTGGGGTACCTTACAAAGTAGATTGGTATATACCCCAGGTGGTACCACCCAGAGAGGGGACTGGTATATACCCCAGGTGGTACCACCCAGAGAGGGGACTGGTATATACCCCAGGTGGTACCACCCAGAGAGGGGACTGGTATATACCCCAGGTGGTACCACCCAGAGAGGGGACTGGTATATACCCCAGGTGGTACCACCCAGAGAGGAGAGTGGTATATACCCCAGGTGGTACCACCCAGAGAGGGGACTGGTATATACCCCAGGTGGTACTATCCAGAGAGGGGACTGGTATATACCCCAGGTGGTACCACCCAGAGAGGGGACTGGTATATACCCCAGGTGGTACCACCCAGAGAGGGGACTGGTATATACCCCAGGTGGTACCACCCAGAGAGGGGACTGGTATATACCCCAGGTGGTACCACCCAGAGAGGGGACTGGTATATACCCCAGGTGGTACCACCCAGAGAGGAGAGTGGTATATACCCCAGGTGGTACCACCCAGAGAGGGGACTGGTATATACCCCAGGTGGTACTATCCAGAGAGGGGACTGGTATATACCCCAGGTGGTACCACCCAGAGAGGAGAGTGGTATATACCCCAGGTGGTACCACCCAGAGAGGAGAGTGGTATATACCCCAGGTGGTACCACCCAGAGAGGGGACTGGTATATACCCCAGGTGGTACCATCCAGAGAGGAGAGTGGTATATACCCCAGGTGGTACCACCCAGAGAGGGGACTGGTATATACCCCAGGTGGTACCACCCAGAGAGGAGAGTGGTATATACCCCAGGTGGTACCACCCAGAGAGGGGACTGGTATATACCCCAGGTGGTACCACCCAGAGAGGGGATTGGTATATACCCCAGGTGGTACCACCCAGAGAGGGGACTGGTATATACCCCAGGTGGTACCACCCAGAGAGGGGACTGGTATATACCCCAGGTGGTACCACCCAGAGAGGGGACTGGTATATACCCCAGGTGGTACTATCCAGAGAGGGGACTGGTATATACCCCAGGTGGTACCACCCAGAGAGGGGACTGGTATATACCCCAGGTGGTACCACCCAGAGAGGGGACTGGTATACACCCCAGGTGGTACCACCCAGAGAGGGGACTGGTATATACCCCAGGTGGTACCACCCAGAGAGGGGACTGGTATATACTCCAGGTGGTACCACCCAGAGAGGGGACTGGTATATACCCCAGGTGGTACCACCCAGAGAGGGGACTGGTATATACCCCAGGTGGTACCATCCAGAGAGGAGAGTGGTATATACCCCAGGTGGTACCACCCAGAGAGGGGACTGGTATATACCCCAGGTGGTACCACCCAGAGAGGAGAGTGGTATATACCCCAGGTGGTACCACCCAGAGAGGGGACTGGTATATACCCCAGGTGGTACCACCCAGAGAGGGGATTGGTATATACCCCAGGTGGTACCACCCAGAGAGGGGACTGGTATATACCCCAGGTGGTACCACCCAGAGAGGGGACTGGTATATACCCCAGGTGGTACTATCCAGAGAGGAGAGTGGTATATACCCCAGGTGGTACCACCCAGAGAGGGGACTGGTATATACCCCAGGTGGTACCACCCAGAGAGGAGAGTGGTATATACCCAAGGTGGTACCACCCAGAGAGGAGAGTGGTATATACCCCAGGTGGTACCACCCAGAGAGGGGACTGGTATATACCCCAGGTGGTACTATCCAGAGAGGGAACTGGTATATACCCCAGGTGGTACCACCCAAAGAGGGGACTGGTATATACCCCAGGTGGTACTATCCAGAGAGGGGACTGGTATATACCCCAGGTGGTACCACCCAGAGAGGAGAGTGGTATATACCCCAGGTGGTACCACCCAGAGAGGAGAGTGGTATATACCCCAGGTGGTACCACCCAGAGAGGGGACTGGTATATACCCCAGGTGGTACTATCCAGAGAGAAGACTGGTATACACCCCAGGTGGTGCCATTCAGAGAGGAGACTGGTATATACCCCAGGTGGTGCCATTCAGAGAGGAGACTGGTATATACCCCAGGTGGTACTATCCAGAGAGAAGACTGGTATACACCCCAGGTGGTGCCATTCAGAGAGGAGACTAGTATGTATCCCAGGTGGTACAATCTAGAAAGGAGACTGGTATACATGCCAAGAGGTACCAGCTAAAGAGGGAATTTCACTGAATATTTTGCAGACAAACATTTAAATTTTGGGCCTACTGGGCCCTCTAAGCTGGGACCCCTCACCTTAATATTTGCAGTGTCGGCTGTTCTGCTAGTTACACCCCTGAGTAGGCTTTCATTAGTACATAGCTGAAAGCTAACTGGCTTGTGTGAGCCGACACTGTAAAGCCACACCTATGTTTAAAACATAAAAGTCAACCAGTTATTTTCATTTGAAAACAATCCTCCGAACCACTGAAATGGTGCAATCAAGGGACTTGTATAGACCACCAGGTAGGAATTGGCCCAGAAAGGGCACAGCAGGTGGGATTTAGACTGACTAGCATACCCCTTATATATATATATATATATATATATATATATATATATACACAAAGCTGGGCGATGTTGGAACCAGTAGAGATAAGGATAATATTCAGTGTTCCCCTGTAGACAAGCCCCTCGTTCTGCTGTGTGCCCACTGCCTATCAGTTGTCTGTGCTGCTCCTGAATGGAATCTGATGCATTGTTCTGTATGACAACTGCCTTCTGTTCTAGCTTGCGTCCTGAGTCTGCACGGAGCCGGCTCTGAGCCAATCACTGATGACAGCCCCCATGTGACCCCTCTGTGTGACATCTTGGAAATGATACTGCGCAAAGGACTGAAGAGTAAGTGACTATGGCCTTAGCCTACCACACTCAGACACACGGGTAAACAAACACTTAATAGGTTTCTCACTCCTTTCCAGGAATAATTTCCTACACAGCTTTGTGCATACATTTGTCATGCACACACTGCCATTACCCTGTAGAGCTTGCAGTCTGTTGTCCAATGAGCAAGAAGAATACAGGTCTTGCTGACAGACAAAAGGAATTCATTTAAAAATCATACCCAGGCCTCCCTAAATGAGAGTTTAGTAACATAAACTTTAGACAAATGTTAAGGCCATTTCATAAGCTGCTGTACAACGTCAGCGGTACAGCAACACCTGTGTGTATCTCTCTGTGCTGAGTTCCTATACTGACACCCATGTTGATAATAAACGCTTGTACATGTGTATGTACCAGTTGTTGCCCTTGTGTGCGCTGGCATTGTGCTGGACTTGGAAAATAGATGTCAAAAAGCTGCTATAACTCTAGGCAGGGCTGCCATCAATAATCCTGGTGCCCTATACTACTAAGTTATCAGGGATGGGCCCCAATAGTAGTCACCTCTGCTAACTAGGTAGTGGGCCCTGCCAACAAGTAACATGTCCAATGAAAAAAAAGCCCCTTGCATGCACAGGTACACCCCTTATCCACCCTGATCACTACCAGATTCTACCAAAACCCACCTATGACAACTCATGTCCCCCTACTCCACCAAAAGCTCATTACCTGCTAAACACACCTCTCCATCTTGGGCCACTCCTCACAGGAAACACTGTCTATAGGTAATGTTCCCTTTTGCCCTAAAGCATCCAGCCACTCCTTAGCGCTAGAAATATATACACATACGTACATATCTATAGAGCACATTTGTTGGTTACAGGGGTTTAGTCCAACACTGTGACGTAATTCCATACTAAATAACTCAGTATGACAGATGAGCTTTCCAAGAAGGTGGGGTGGTGAAAGTACAGGTATGGCATCTGTTATCCAGAAACCCATTATCCAGAAAACTCAGAATTACAGGAAGGTCATCTTCCATAGTTTTTATTTTAATCAAATAATTCAGTGTTTTACAAATTATTTCCTTTTTCTCTGTAATAATAAAACTGTACCTTGTACTTAATCCTTATTGGTGGCAAAACAATCCTACTGGGTTTATTTACATTTTTTAGCAGACTTAAAGTATAGAGATCCAAATTACAGAAAGACCCTTATCCGGAAAACACCAGGTCCTGAGCTTTCTGTATACGTGTACATTACATTTTAAAAGTGTGACATATTTCACATTTGCTTATAGGTATAAAACTAATATTATACCATTCACTGACCTGTAGGTAATCACAAAAAAATTGCATTATGAATTTGGGGTTATGGTATAAGTCTGAAAATCTACTGTAAATAATAATAAGGGTATTAGAAGTCACTGAGGGGTTCTGTGACCATATAAAGGCACAAGGCTGCAGGCTGAGTTATACAGGGAACTCTGAGTATCACTCATGTATTATAAGGGATAATGTACCCCCTACTGTAAGTGATAAGGATATTAGCAGTCACTGAGGGGCTCTGTGCCCATATAAAGGCACAAGGCTGCAGGCTGAGTTATACAGGGAACTCTGAGTATCACTCATGTATTATAAGGGATAATGTACCCCCTACTGTAAATGATAAGGATATTAGCAGTCACTGAGGGGTTCTGTGCCCATATAAAGGCACAAGGCTGCAGGCTGAGTTATACAGGGAACTCTGAGTATCACTCATGTATTATAAGGGATAATGTACCCCCTACTGTAAATGATAAGGATATTAGCAGTCACTGAGGGGTTCTGTGACCATATAAAGGCACAAGGCTGCAGGCTGAGTTATACAGGGAACTCTGAGTATCACTCATGTATTATAAGGGATAATGTACCCCCTACTGTAAATGATAAGGATATTAGTAGTCACTGAGGGGTTCTGTGCCCATATAAAGGCACAAGGCTGCAGGCTGAGTTATACAGGGAACTCTGAGTATCACTCATGTATTATAAGGGATAATGTACCCCCTACTGTAAATGATAAGGATATTAGTAGTCACTGAGGGGTTCTGTGCCCATATAAAGGCACAAGGCTGCAGGCTGAGTTATACAGGGAACTCCTGAGTATCAAACATGAAAAAAGCAATATAAAATAAATATACAAACTCCAATACATATGCATTTCTTATGGTATACTAATCTCTTCTGTTCTTTAGGTGGAGTTCTAGGGTTGAAGAGAAGGGATTATTGGGACTGGATAGAGGAGATGCCTCAGCATGATACCTGTGGAAGGTAAGGGAGAATGAAGGTGTTTGTGGGAGTAGGCATAGTAAAGGATGCACAACCAAAATCACTTTAGTGGCTATACAGCATATAGCTATAGCTATATATCACTTCTATACAATTGCATGGGTGTAGGAAGCACCAAAGATTCCAGAAATGTATTTCCAGTTCAGCCATTCCCCCTCCAGGCACATCTGCAGGATTTTAGGATATTTTTGCTAGAAAAACAGGTAAGGCAGTTAGTTTGAATGAACTCATGCTTGGCATGGGATTAATGAGGATTCAATAAATACCTGGGCTGTTAGTGGTGCCTTGAGGCTAACCATTCCCACTGCTCAGTCCGTGTTCCTTTCTGTTACTGCTGCTAAACCAGAAAGCTCAGTATCTGTTCGGCCTGGCCAGTCAGTCGGATACTGTACAGCTCTGGTAGCGCCTACTAAAAGGTACAATGAGTGGCAGAGTGACAGATGCAATTACATGAACTGGTTCCTATAAGGTAAAGGATTCATATCCAAAGATATTCATGATCGTTCACTTTCTCCAAATTAAATTAACCCTAGCATGTTGTATGAATGTAATAGGGACCATAGGAAGCAACCTGGGCAGGGACTGAGGGAATGTCAGTGTTAGGCACTCTGTAAAGCACTGCCTGTTGGTGCTGTATAAATAAAGGGGTATAGACAAGGCTTTCCTGGCACTCATCCCATTCCCATGGCTGAGCAGAGCATTTTGCTTGCATGCTATGCTGAGGGTGGCAGCGGTGCAAAGATCTGATAGGTTCTGGTTCCCCAGCTATAAGGAGTGAATACATAGCACGTCCAAGGACTTTGGAAAACGAGTTAGATGAGTTGGAGGCTAAAACGACAGCACTGAGCTGTATTTGGCAAATGCAATTCCTAAATAACATAATGATGAATCAGTATCACTTTGTCTTTCTGAGGGTTGTGGGGTGAGATCATGGAACACACATCTTGCATTTAGCCATACACCCCCCGCCATATATTCTATGGTTACGATTATACAACCTGTTGAAGGGGTGGCTCACCTTTAAACTTTTAGTATGTTGTAGAACGCTCAATTCTAAGCAACTATTCAGTTGGTCTTCATCATTTATTTTGTACAGTTTTTGGATTATTTGCCTTCTTCAGACTCTTTCCAGGCACTGACCCCGGCAGCCAAAAAAACTATTGCTCTATGAAGCTACCATTTTATTGTTATTGTTACTTTTTTTTACTTCTCTTTCTGTTCAGACCCACTCCTGTTCATATTCCTCTCATTGCATCTCTTGCTAATCAAGTCCCTGGTTGCTAAGGTAATTTAGATCTTAGTAACCAGATAACAGCTAAAATTCCAAATTGGAGAGTTGCTGAATAGTAAAATAATAAAACTCTCTTGTAGTATTAAGTTAAGATGAACAACCCCTTTAATTCCTCAATATTGCCTTGCGGGCATGAATTAGTTTGCTTATTCAGTGGTTGGGCGGGTCCGTGTTCGTTGACGTTCTTCCGAATCTCGTGAATTATAGTGTGCTCCATTTCCATCTTACAGACTCTCACATCTGTCTGTCATGATAGAGAAGACAGGGGCTTGTCCTAAATTGTTGACAGCGCAAGGCCGAGGCCGGTACTTCCTGCGTTTAGCTCTCAACAGAAAATATGTGGCAGCAACAGTCCAACACCTCCTACACACAAGGAGACTGCTGGAGGTAGGTATTTTGCTGTTGTAATGTATGTAAGTTGGAGAAATTAGCAAATCCTCTCCCAGACAGAGGCAGTCACATGGAGACAGCTATTAGATAGACACTGTACTAACCTCTCTCTTTTTTGTGTTTTGCAGTGGTATGATCCCCTAATTTCAGTTCTGGGAAACGAGGAATATTTAGGTAATAACCATTTGTACATATGGCTGTAACTGATGAATACTGACAGGGTCGGACTGGGGGGTGAAGGGGCCCTGCAGGTGCCTCCTCCAGCCATGTCCCCTAATTCCCTCCTCCCCCCCTTGCAGGGGCCCCCCTGACCCCCCTCGCAGGGCCCCTCACCCGACGCGCGTAATGTAACGCGTCGGGGCAGGAGCGGTCGGGCAGGGGGAGCGCAGGTAAGGGTCGGGTCTGGGCTGCCGGGGCCCACCGGGATTTGTCCCGGCGGCCCAGTGCGACCCTGAATACTGATATTTGAATCATGTTTGAATTTGATATAGATATAGTTATTTCACAGTTGGCTAGTTGCTAGGGTTACTGACCTTGGTAACTAAAAGAAGAGGTTTGAAGAGTATTAAAATGAAGCTGAATGCGATCACATTACCAATCATGCAGCGGTTTTGAAATGGGGACGTGAAGGTTCTAAGCAGTTAATTCTGCATCCTTAAAGATATATGATATATGCTTCTTCATTTGAATCTATACATTGCTCAAAATCAGCTTTTTTTTGTCGATTTCTTTCCCCCCTTTTACTCTTGGAATTGATTTTCTGCGTATGTGGCACAGCGGCTAAGAGCTCTCAGTGTAGTTTTCCACTGGGCACATGATGGCAGGGCATGGCATTTTTATTGCTATGAAACCTTACTGCCACCCTTGCCTTAATCAGTCGCTCCATTGCTTTTGCAAGATTTATCGTCACATTCCAGCCGCTGTTTGCTGCCACTCCCTTTGATCTCTCCCTCTCTGGCTAATCTGACAATGCAGCAGCTCACTAAAAAGGATCAGATCACAACATCCCCATCATGTATGCCTTGATTTAATGGGGAACAGTTCCCTCCATACTGCCTGACTATCTGGACATGTATGGCAAGTTATAGGGCTGTTCTGAGTGATAACTCTGAGCCTGGTCAAGCAAAAATTATCGCTACCTGGACAGAAAATTCTCTGCAGCTGCTCTTCATTTCAATAGTTTGGTGTTCAGGTGGAGGGTACTGGGAAAAAAATCTGGTTGGCCCTGCTGACCAAGACCCGATTCCCACTGGTGCTTCCCCACTGACCTCCCTCCCTCAACACATTGAAAATAAGAATAATGTACACGCTCGGGAAGGAGGTTGGGCGGGCAGTGGGGGCCATAGCGGGGATCTCTGGGGTGGCAGCCCGGTGGGCCCTGCACACCCGAGTCTGACACTGTTCAGGTGATTGGGCCGAATGATTGAACAATACATAGGTGGTTATGCACGTGTAGGCAGAAGAGGAACGTGCTTAGGGCGCAATGATGGGAGGGTGCAAGGCACATACCTTTTCTGTGTACCAACATGACTAAATTATGAGCACTTTGGTGTAAGTGCACATGATTCTGTGTAAAGGTGGCCATACACGGGCCGATTCTAGCCGCCGATATGTCTCTTAGACTGATTCGGCAGCTTATCGGCCCGTGTATGGGCACTACTGACAGGCCTGCCTGACCAACATCTGGCCTGAAATCGGGCAGATCTCGATTGGGCAGGTTTGAAAATTAGTTGGATTGGGGATCGGGGCCAAACGACGGAATTAGCCCAATATCGCCCGCACGTAGATGGGGAAAACAGGAGAAGATCTTAGCGTGTATGGCCAACTTTTAGGGACGTTCAAATGCAGGCAGCTTGTAAGCAGCATGGGATGGTATAAATATCTGCTTTTCAGTAGCACAGACACAGAAAGATCAAAGGGAGCACTATGAATGGATAAAATAAATCTTTGCAGAAGGGAACATAAATCAGAAAGGGAGTGATTCAGGCAAGAGGCTGCCAATAACACCAGGAAGCAGCAGGCCAGAAACAAACAATAGCTGCCTGGCGAGCTGGAGAGGGAAAAAATTTATTTTATTAAAAAAGTCTTTTATGCTACACAAGTCCGATACTGGTGAATAGAGCAGTATTTTGGGTTTTCTCAATATCATTTAAGATACCTTTCAGTTTTGGGTTAGAAGAGGCATAACAGAGCTTCTAATAATCGTCTAATAAAAAATGCCCTTTTTTAATTAAGTTCCCATCACCGCCGTTCTGTCCGCTCACTGTGATCCGCCTCCCTGTAAGATATGTGTTTTCTCCCCCAGAGCCGTTCCTATCCATGCTGCTGGTGGTATCACAGAGTCATTTTGCCTTGGATCTCCAGGTATGTCAGTACTATCATTAGCGATGCACCGAATCCAGGATTCGGATTGGGATTTGGCCAAGATTCAGCCTTTTTCAGCAGGATTCGGATTCAGGCAAATCCATGCCTCTGGCCGAACTGAATCCAAATCCTCGTGACTTTTTGTCACATAAACATGGAAGCTGAACATTTTTCAACACGTACGGTTCTCTTTAGTCCTTACTTATCTCAAATTTGGTTCAGTATTTACGAAGAAATACTTGGTTGTTCCCATTCATATATATATGGTTGCCTTGAGAAAGGTCCCGATGGGGACCGAAACGTAACGTTGGCTGTTCATGTGTTTTTAATACACAATTGATTGTTTTTGGAATATAACTCGGAGTTTCTGGTCTTTTTTGTATATTTAAATCATTTACCTTGCACCCGAGCTAAGAGGTGAAGAAGAGTGCCACCCTGGGTTCGCTATATATATATATATATATATATATATATAAATGGCCACAATAATTCTGGAATTATGGGGGGAAAACACTGCATTGCTAAAATGCTAAATAATAATGTTTCTGAGTTACAAACGATTTTTGCCTTTTTTTGTTTTCTTTAGAACTCAAGTTTTCTAGACGAAAGCTGGTTGTTGCCGGTAATTTATATTCTTTTTATTCAGTATGCGGTACGTGCACAACAGTACAGTGCTGCTATTTACTTTATACCGATGGGGGAAACTATTATCTGCTGCTGGAGAGTGCAAGATGTTGTAATTTATTGTGACTTCTTAGGTGTGTGCGTTGTATCAGACTGTCCCATGCCGGGAGCTGGGGATGGTGCTCAGGTAAGCAACCAAAAATCTATTTTGCTAATGGCTTCTTGTCCATACACTGATCACTAAACACCCAATTGCTTCTTTTTTTGTCTTTGTTTTTTAAAAGGTATGATGCCATAATTTTTTAATAATCTACCTATCTGATGCCATCACTCGCTATCAACCTCTCAGTACGATGCCAACATTTCTTAGAAACTGATGATATATCCAGAAGCTAGTAAACCATATTACATTATTACTAACTACCCACTGTCTGTATAATATTGGAATTTCCTGGAAACTTTTCACCTGTCTATAAGATGTCATTTCTAACCAGTAGCTTGCCTATACTGTGTAACAGGGGCAATGAATAGGGATTGTGCTGAACATATTTTTGCCTATTATTTCAATCACAAAAAAATCTTTTTTTTTGTTATTTTTTGAGCTAAACAAGACAAACAGGGAATTTGAAGCTACTCTATGTTTGGTCCTTGTGAGGTAGATTCCAGTGTATTCCCATATATGCCATCTAGTAAAATAGTCATGACAAAGGGTGGAGTTTCTATACTGTTAATCTAAATATCTCCCTCGCAAGGACCAAACTTGGAGTTGCTTCAGTTTCCAAACTTGGAGTTGCTTCAGTTTCCAAACTTGGAGTTGCTTCAGTTTCCAAGCTTGGAGTTGCTTCAGTTTCCAAACTTGGAGTTGCTTCAGTTGCCAAACTTGGAGTTGCTTCAGTTGCCAAACTTGGAGTTGCTTCAGTTGCCAAACTTGGAATTGCTTCAGTTTCCAAGCTTGGAATTGCTTCAGTTTCCAAGCTTGGAGCTGCTTCAGTTTCCAAGCTTGGAGCTGCTTCAGTTTCCAAGCTTGGAGTTGCTTCAGTTGCCAAACTTGGAGTTGCTTCAGTTGCCAAACTTGGAGTTGCTTCAGTTGCCAAGCTTGGAATTGCTTCAGTTTCCAAGCTTGGAGCTGCTTCAGTTTCCAAGCTTGGAGCTGCTTCAGTTTCCAAGCTTGGCGTTCCTTCAGTTGCCAAACTTGGCGTTGCTTCAGTTGCCAAACTTGGCGTTGCTTCAGTTGCCAAACTTGGCGTTGCTTCAGTTGCCAAACTTGGCGTTGCTTCAGTTGCCAAACTTGGCGTTGCTTCAGTTGCCAAACTTGGCGTTGCTTAGCTCAAGGAATATGAAAAGCCATAGATGTTTTCTGATAAAAACAGTGGGAAAAGTATGTTCAGCACAAGCCCTATTCGTTGGACTCATGTTGAATAATGGTAGAAACTCCCCTTAAAATACGTAAAGCCCCCCAAAACTGAATGTAAAAATCTAAGCACATAAAATAGTTTTTATGTTACACTTGTTTAAACCTTTTAGAACATGTTGGCATCATCAAAATTGTGTGGCTTCATCAATTAATAGCTATGTGTCTGTACCATGTCAACGTGTGTTGAACTGATGATATAATTAGAACTGACTCGCCTTTCTGTATGGAGTCGTGAGTTGCTCCCTACTTGTCAATTTGTCTTGGTTATCAATATCACAAATAAGCAGTTTGTGCCTTAACAACAGCCTTTCTACTGCGCATCTCCTTCTTAAAAAGGTGTTTGCCAGCTTTCCAGCCCCTTTTCTGTTAGAGATCCTCAGGGCCTGTTAATTTGCCATCAGAGACGGCAAAACTGGCATACAGGTAAGAACACCGACTTGGTAAAAGACTGCATAGGTTGACTCTGTGCCAGTAGAAAGGGAGTGGTGCTCTTTATAACTGGTTCTACCTCTTCTGCTAAGCTGACACATTTCTCAACAACCCCGGCAGCTCCCTAAGGGCTTTGTTTACTTAAGCGCTGGGTGTCGAACTACTCCTGCAATAAAATAAAGCATTAATCCTCACAATCACTGCTGAAGTTGAATGCTTGTAGGTGCAAAGGGTTGTCTTTTCATTTCATCTACTTTAATAGTTGCTCATGTTGCTAGGCTTCCCCTGACCTTTATAAAGGCTGTCAGTAAAGGTCCCCATACACGGGCCGATTCTAGCTGCCGATATGGGTCCCTTAGACAGATTCGGCAGCTAATCGGCCCAAGTATGGGCACTACCGACGGGCCTGCCCGACCGGTATCTGGCCTGAAATCGTCCAATTCTCAATGGGGCAGGTTAGAAAATCTATTTGGATCGGGGACCGCATTGGCTCGTTGATGCGGTCCACGGACCGACTTTTCCCATGCCCGTCATTATAATTCGATCATTGGCCCCAGGGCCAAACGATCGCATTATCCTGGATTCTCCCGATATCGCCCACCTCGGACCTTAACTTTGTAGATGATATCTCCAACTGAATGTTTAAGGTGAGGGGTTGCAGAAATGTTATCACCAGCTCTGTATGCCTTTTCCAGGTATCACGAAGGCCGAGTGTTTGTGGTAGAGTTGCTGCCGGGCAGCCAAGCAGAAGTAGACGAAATAGTGTTGTGCGGTGACATCCTAGATGAAATAAACGGTGTGTCTCTGAGATACGCGTACAATGGGCAGGTAAGGTTGCCAGCGAAGATCTCATAAAGATGGGGTTGGAAATGTGGAAATAGGAGTAATGACACTTGACTCCTGGTGTTTATCCGTGTCATCCACTGATAGAAAAACAAAATCTTGCTCTTTGCACGTCTTTTTCTCAGGCCGGCACAGTGCTAAACAGACTAAAGGGGGAGCCACTTTACTTCGGACTGATCCGTTGGCAGTGGAAGGATGGGCAGCTCTACCGTCCACTGATTCCTTACATTAAGGGCGTGCAGGAGAAGGTGCCTTCATTTCAGCTTCAGCTACAACCTAAGAACCAGGAGAGCGGGCAGGACAGGCCCCAGCAGGATGGCAGGTAGGGGTGCCTTTTAGAAGTGACAGTAGTCATGTCTGGGATCTGCTGTGACTTTGCTTTCTTATATGCCACCTAGGCTCATGTACACCCTTCAGTATCTGGGGAAGGCTGCAGTGGGGAAGGTAAGTATACACCAAGTAGGCAAGCCAAAATGAGTGACTAGCAGTAGTATACTGAGGGTCAGTCTGGTCTCTGAGGTTTCATTGTGGGTAACCTGCTGCTTTTTGCTTTTTCTTTTTA
This sequence comes from Xenopus tropicalis, assembly GCF_000004195.4. Lineage (NCBI taxonomy): Eukaryota > Metazoa > Chordata > Amphibia > Anura > Pipidae > Xenopus > Xenopus tropicalis. Next base: position 44,799,953 of record NC_030686.2, read on the forward strand.
GTTTGGTGGAAAAGAGGTCCTTGATGTAGGAATCACTAAGGTGCGAGAGTTAAACTGCTCCCCAAAGGTAAGATTTATATGGAAGTGCTGGGTAAATGAGTGGATCTTAAGAGTGGCTTAATTAGCAGCCAGTGTAGATATGATAAGTTCTCTGATGCCTTATTAAAGCTGGCCATACACGATCTGATATAATCCGTTTTCTATGATTTTCGGACCACGTGTTTGGGCAGAATATTGTCCCAAAAATCAGTTGTTTAGTCATTGGGACAGGTTAGAAAATTTTGGTCGGATAAGGATATAATCTACGCATGTATTGTGTATCTGACAATATCCTTGAGGGGCCAACAATGCATTTCCAGGAAGTCACTTACATACGATTGGTGCCTGCCAACTATTTCACATTCCTCGATTTGTTGTTTTTAGGGCTTTATCTTACAATTTCAGTCTGAATGTTAGTTTTAGATCCTTGCATATAAACGTATGATTGATATACTTATCTTTGTCGGAAGAAGACTAATATCTGAAGTAGATTGTTCCAGAGGACACAAAGGCAAATTGGAGATGACTTCACATGGGTTTTTTTTTCTTAGGTAGTATTAATGTGAGCAGAAGGTTCAACCTGATTGGCAAGCGTCTATTTTTTTCAACCTAAACGACTTCATAGAATTTAGGTGGACATACGAAAGGGAACTAAATGTTTAATATCTTCCATTGGACCAATACAAAGTAAAAATTTACCCTTAAATGATACACCAATACATTCTGCAGTGTGAAGTTTTCTGACTAATGTACACCCTATATTTTTGTTCCTAGGAGGTGCTGTTTGATGTGAAAGAGACAGAAGTAAGAATACAGGACAAAAAGTCCCACAAGGTATGTAAATCTGCTATTTAGCCATATGCATCCTTCCAACATTTGAAAAATTGAAAGAGGGACAAAAAGAAATGCAGTGCTGAGTGTGGGAAAATGATTGACCACATCCCCTAAATACCACTCCCACGTTACAAAAATAGGCAGGTTATGTAAAGTAAGGGGGGATTTGGGATCTCGTTTTATGTCTTTTTACAGTTTTGCTAATGAAGGTGAAATTGCCCTTTAATATGCAAGTCTCAGTTCCCCCAAGAGACCTGTTTATCTTACAGTTACAGTTGTATCTAAGTCCCTAAAATCAGGACAGTTGGGAGGTATGCATCAGTATGCTATGGGCTATGCTGTTTATTAGCTACATTCCGTTTGGTCCAACAGGTTATGTTCCGTTATCCATATCCAGATATATCCAGTGTGGGGCGAAGAGTAGATAACAAAAAAGTCTTTGCTCTCTGTACAGCGTAAGTATGGCCGCCATTTTGTATTCTTTTCATTGGTCTAGACATCAACAGTTAAGGAATGGGATTTGGAAAGCTAAACTCAGTCAGGCTCTTCTTAACTAATAAGCTCAATCCAATTCTAAGCGAGGCTTTCCTTACCAATGAATTGGGTCCTCTGCTTATAGTGTTTAGGGTGCAGTAGGTTGGAAAACATTGAACCAAAGCAACATTGCTGTCATCTTTCACTACAAAACACTCTTGCTTTTTATGACTTAAGGCTATGCTTGGTTGGGCAATTTTGTTTTAAGCACATCAAAGTTCCAACAAACAGAACTTTTGTAGAGGTAAAACCAATTTGGTTGTTGTTTCAGTGACAAGGACTGCACAACTACCACCACTTCATTCTCATGCTTGGCGTTTGAAACAGCCAGCAATGAGGAATGTGAAGAGATCATTCGGCGCATTGGTAAGAATTTTTTTTTTCATTCTGTTCCTGTAGTATATCTACTCAAAAAAAAAAATACTACAATTTACCCAAAGCAAACAATACGGCACTTTCCACCAGTGTTTTCAGTGAATAAAGTCTAGGCCTATATGGGTAGACTACAGTTGGGCTGCTCTGAGCATTGGCCCTAGGGTCAACAATTGGATTATATAGTTGGCCTTTTGGAGACTATTGGACAAGGGCCCCATCAATGTCCCAACACACACATTGATATTAGTCTAAAATCAACAGCTTTTATCAGCCAGTATATGAGCTGCATTAGTATTTATATAGTGCCATCATTCCCTGCAGTAAGCTGGAGAACAGATTTTGCTAAATATGAAATTATTCTATGTTAACAAACTTTTATGCTGTTGAAGCTTTTGCTTTCTGTACAAAAGGCTTTGAGAATTTTAATGTACTAGGCACATTGGAGCTCATAAACAATGCGCCAATGTTTACAAAATAAAAAGTGAACATCCTATTGGAAGTTTGCTCAGTGTTTATTAATGACCCCCCCCCAGTGCATTTTTGGAGAGGGGGGGGGGTTTAGTACATGCTGTAGATCAGTGCTGTCCAACTGGCGGCCCGCGGGCCGCATGCGGCCCGCGACCCCCCTCTGTGTGGCCCCCCACCTGTCTGGCTGCTTTGATGGCTTACTCTTGTGTAAGCTTTAAATGGTATCAGTACTGTGATTAACTGCCCCCCCCCCTGCATGGTTCTCACCTCAGATTCAGGCTGTAATCCCCCTGTATTGTTTAAATATGTAATCCCCTGTGTTGTTCACACCTTTTAATCTCTGCATTGTTCACCCCCTGCAGTGTTCACACCTCAGGCTCCGGCTGTAATTGTTCCCCTGTTCACACCTCAGGAGCAGTAGAAACCCACAAATAATCCCTGCACACTACAAAAAAAAACATATACTGAGGTGGTACTGCAATTAAAAAGTTTTTTAATATATAGTTATTGTGCAGACTGTAGGAGCAGTGCCAGCATTGTGTCACTGTAGGCTGCCTGTGTGTGCCATACACACAGGCAGCATAGGGCAAGCAGAGTATGGCACACACAGGCAGGGTAGGGAAGGCAGAGTATGGCACACACAGGCCAAGTTTGGCACAAACCAGCCAAGAATGGCACACACAGTGAAAGTATGGCACACGCAGGCAGGGTAGGGAAGGCAGAGTATGGCACACACAGGCAGCATAGGGCAAGCAGAGTATGGCACACACAGGCCAAGTTTGGCACAAACCAGCCAAGAATGGCACACACAGTGAAAGTATGGCACACGCAGGCAGGGTAGGGAAGGCAGAGTATGGCACACACAGGCAGGTTAGGGAAGGCAGAGTATGGCACACACAGGCAGGGTAGGGCAGGCAGAGTAGGCAGGCAGAGTATGGCACAAACCAGCCAAGAATGGCACACACAGTGAAAGTATGGCACGCAGGCAGGGTAGGGCAGGAAGAGTATGGCACACACAGGCCAAGTATGGCACAAACCAGCCAAGAATGGCACACACAGTGAAAGTATGGCACGCAGGCAGAGTATGGCACACACAAAGGCAGGGTAGGGTAGGCAGAGTATGGCACACAAGCAGGGTAGGGCAGGCAGAGTATGGCAGGTTTTTGCTGTACTACAACCATTAATATGGGTATGGTCATGTGATAACATGGGTGTGGTTTCAAGTGGGTGCGGTTTCAAAAAGGGGAGTGGTCAAAACTGGCTTCCATTATCGGCCCTCCACCACGTAGATCGGAAAAATTCCGGCCCTCGGTACAACAGAAGTTGGACAGCACTGCTGTAGATAAACCTCTTCAAGCAAACCTCTATCTGCGCATATTGCCAACAGCAAATAAAAGTCTCAGTGGGTGGGCTCACAAGGCTAGAGAGTGTGAGCTGTAAGTGGGATAGCTAGACATCCTTAGTCATAGCACGGGAGATAGCTATAAGGTGAAGACACATGGAGCTAATAGTAGTAACTACTTGTCACAGCTACAAAAATAGACAATGCTGATCAATTGTTCCTGCGTGTGTTTTAGCAGGGGCAATTCTTAATATTGTCTATGACAGGGGATTTTCTGGTGTTTAGTAGCTCCATGTGTCTTTACCCTTAATTCAGAAGGACCATTCTGCCCATTATTGGTTATGTTAAACTTCTTCCTCTGCACTGTTCTTTTATTTCAGCTGCTGGCTTTAAGCACACCGAATGGTTTGTGTAAAGATGATCTCAGCCAGGACAGCCTTACTGCCATGATTGCACCTCAGACGATTGAATGTTATGGGCTTCCATTCCAGTGCAAGGCTTGTACAACATGGACTGGATTTGTGTAAATAAAAAAGCATATTTTTATACAAAAATCTTCTCCTGTAATAAGCCAACAAGAATCAGACACAGAATGACCCAAAATGAATGTAAAACATTTAATTTAAAACGTCAACACTACAATATATAAAATAGCTCTTGAAAATACACATTTGTGAGCTGTAGCTGCCTGGCTTACACATTATCTGCTAAGCACCCAAACACTTTCTCCCACACCATTAGGTAATTGGCAAAGGGACCACGCCGGTAGGCTTTGGTACTAGGAAGGGGAAAAGCCAAGCCATATTTACTGCTGTAATACTTATTTTACTTTGCATAGTGTAAAATATAGAAACAGTGTACATATCAACTATCTGGGGACTGATGCTGTATTGCTTGGATGAATTTAACCACCTGGCCTCAAAAGTGGGATTCTAAAAGCACCACGTTCACTTTAAAAGTGGGGGCAAGTGACTAGTTACTAGCCTATAATAGTCATGCGCCACTCTACAAAGGGTTTATTGCTCACTGTGAGCCCCACATTTCTTTGATGACATCCCATTAAGAGAGTTTGCACTAGATCAGATCATCAGCACTCTGCATAGTAAGATTTCACAACACTGCTCTACCACACACGAGGCAAGCAACAGGGCAGCTCACACTCATGAAAGAAATGCTCTGTGAGAAAATGATAAAACCCTTTTATTTTTAGCTTATTTAAGTGATGTAAAATGTTATTTAAATAGTCATGTGTATTGTTTGATCAAGTCAGCCATCTAAAAAGCACAACTGGCCATACTGCTGGTTTAGTATTTTGCACTGTGATGTCCAGCTAACAGTCCATGATTAAAACAACCAGTTTCCAACAGGAGCAATAGGGAGGAAGATCACTTTCTCCTCCGTAGGTATGAGAAAACAAAACACCATATGCAATGGTGCTCCTGTAAGGCCATATTTGATTTATAAATATGGTAGTCTAAAGGCTGGTCCTTAGCACCATTTTTTGATCCCAGCCCTCTAGTTTCACTATGCTGTTTTAAAAAGCTAGCCACATGCTGAGAAGGGGGGGGGGGGGGGGGGGGCAAATAAACAAAAATCATGTATAAACAAGCTAGGAGCACCCACCCCCTATCATCTCTCCATTTTATGAGTGACTTTGTAGTAGGAGGCATCTATTAACAGAATAAGGATTCACCCTGAGTGACAGATGGAATGGTTCTGGAGACATTATAAACAGGTCATACAAAACATTTCACAAGATTAAGTATATTACAGAATTTACTACAAGAAAGCCAACTATGCTCGCTCTCCCCGTATTCTGCGGGCAAGCTGGATATCCTTGGGCATGATGGTCACTCTCTTAGCATGGATGGCACAGAGATTGGTATCCTCAAACAAGCCAACCAAGTAAGCTTCGCTAGCCTCCTGCAAGTAAGAACAGAGTACAAGATCTTAAAAACGGGACACTATAAAAAAAAAAACAAATACATTAAAACCAAGAGGCTCTAACACACTGGTTCTCAACTCGTGGACGGGGACCCCTTCGGAAATACGCGTTTTCCGATTGTTTTAAGGGACCCTTTCACAGAGGTCACTTAAAAGGAACAGTAACATCAAAAAATTCAAGTGTATAAAAGAAATTCCAATATAATGTACTGTTGCCCTGCACTGGTACAACTGGTGTGTTTGCCTCAGAAACGCTACTATAGTTTATATAAAAAAAAATGCCGTGTAGCCCCGGGGGCAGCCATTCAAAGGAGAAAAGGCACAGGTTACATAGCAGATAACAGATAAACTTCCATTATATTCTACAGAGTTTATCTGTTATCTGCTATGTAACCTGTGCCTTTTTTCCAGCTTGAATGGCTGCCCCCGGGGCTACACAGCAGCTTATTATATAAATTATAGTAGTGTTACTGTAGCAAACACCAGTTTTACCAGTGCAGGGCAAAAGTACATTAAATTTCATTTACTTTATAAAGTTCTCATTTTTTGATGTTACTGTTCCTTTAAGAACCTTAGAAAACATATTTCCCGACAGTCTTAAGAACCAAGACACTGCTCCTCTATGGTTGGGGGGTCACCACAACATGAGGAACTGTATTAAAGGGTCACAGCATTAGGAAGGTTGAGAACCACTGCTCTAAACAGAAAAGCAGCTCTACCACCACTGAAGTAAACTTTAGCTTATTGTTAGCCTGGTATTACCTACTGTTCCTATCCGAGACTCACTCCATGAGCAACAACTCTTAAAACTATAAACCCAATGCAGAGAAATATTTACCTGCAAAGCACCAATGGCTGCACTCTGGAACCTCAGGTCAGTTTTGAAATCCTGGGCAATTTCCCTCACCAGTCGCTGGAAGGGCAGCTTGCGGATAAGGAGTTCTGTGGATTTCTGGTACCTACGGATCTCACGAAGAGCTACAGTTCCTGGCCTAAAGAAAATATATACATTAGACAACACATAGAGAGATAAAAAGGGGAGGGAGGGGGAAGTAGTAACAAGATTGACTCACCTATAACGATGTGGTTTTTTCACACCGCCAGTAGAGGGGGCACTCTTCCTGGCTGCCTTGGTGGCCAACTGCTTGCGAGGAGCCTTTCCACCAGTTGATTTACGGGCAGTCTGCTTTGTACGGGCCATGTTGCTTTACTTTAGGAACCAAAAAAACATTGGTAAGTGTTGACTGATACATCAAATCACATCAATCTTATAGATGTTAGTGCTGAATAACTTGCCGGCACTATAACACAAATGGGTCTTATAGCAGTTTAGCAAACAAGGGTAGGAAAGCCGTAGATCAGAGACAAGAAACATGGGTTTCTAGATAAACTAATGCAGGGATTTTGGGAAGATTCGGTTTAACACACAGGTTGGGTGGGTTTGGGCCAAGGTGAACCCCAGGAGTATCAAGCAGGACCCCCAGTGCTATGGCAGTTGATCTTACTTGTATAAGTCAATGGGGGGGGGGGGGGGGGGGGAGATTTGTTTATTAATAGTGTAAAATTTACTACTATCTATAGAGCCATACCTACCACTGAAAAACAGCAGCACTAACAAGGGCATGTAATCTAACAATGGTATATAAACTAATACATTCTGGCTGTTAGTCCCCTGTGCCATTCTCACATACAAAAGACTCTGTATTATATATAAGAGGAGCATATGCCCCCAGTGATGTGTTTAGCTTCCCTATACACCTAAATACCACAACACTGTAACTTAAAGAAAACCAATGTTATTTATTTAAAAACAACAAGTTCCTCTACAAAGTGAGCCATTAATAGGCAGCCATGACACCATTAACCCTGTGTTACGTGGGTAGAGACAGCCAAACTCCGCCGTATGTAACGCTCAGAACTACCACGTGGTACAGAGCAGCCAATAATCAGGCAGATACGACACGCACTACCGAGAGGGTAAATCCGACCATAACCAACATAAACGATCAACGCGATGAGTAGAAAATGTAAAAAGCGATAATCCTTAAGGCACAACGACTATGGCGCATTGAACACAAAGCCACCAACTCACCTCCGGCTTTTAGAGAAACACACCGCAACCTACTCTCTTCAAACTCCAAGTACCGTTTGTGTCTTCCTCCTCAGAGTCTCTTCTCTTTTATACCCGGCCAGCGCGCTGCGTCTTACGTCACCAGCCCATAACACCTCTGCCTAGAGACGTTCTTTCCGATTGGCTTTACACCTTACGGAGTTTACGTCATACTCTACGCCTCTTCAATTAACCCTCCCCGACCTCGATAGTGATTGGCGCAAATTGCGGACATTTCATTGGTCCTTAAAGACAGGCTCTCATTGGTTCTCTGTTAAAAAACGAAACGGACCAATGGCAAAAGCGCCCATTCTCTCAACTCTCATTGGCTGAATTCAGGACTGTTTGTATCCTGCTCTTGCGCTAAGCTCGAAGATGGATTATTTGACTGAGAGTTTTGCCTGCCAGTTAATGATTACAGTTTTATGTCATATGAAGTTGTGTGTATGAATGGATTTTGAAGTAACCAAGCCAATTATATTAACGCTATTTAAGGTGTTTTAGAAATGAAATGGGTTCTACATAAATATATTGAATACATACAATAACCTAATAAAACCCTGCATCTGAGCATAAAGCAACCATTCACATACTTCCTATTACTACAACAAAAATATCATTGTTTCAAGTACAAAATACTGTAGGAACACAATACAACATTCCACTGCTTAAAGAGATTTCCCTACTGCACTAAATGTATCAACACAGGTTCCAAAGGGGATAGAATGTTTGGACCACAGTGGACTTTTTATATGTTTTAAAGTTTTCATACATCCAAGTATCATTATGGGGCCTGTTATCTGGGCCTTGGGTGTTGGGGATTAGAGTCCAGAAAAAACTATTGCTCTGTGAGGCTACAATTATGTTGTTATTGTTATAGTTTATCTTTATATTCAGTACCTCTCCTATTCATATTGCAGTCTCTCACTCTAACCACTGCCCAGTTATCAAGGTAAACTAAACCCTAGCAACCAAATAGCAGCTATTTAAATACCTAACTGGAAAGCTGCTGAAGAAAAAGTGAAGTGAATAAAACACAATAAATAAAAAATTAAAGCCAATTGTAAATTGTCTCAGAATATAAATGTCTTTGGCCAATGCCAAATGGAGTGGTTTCACCTTCAGCCCCCTTTCTCCCTTAGATTTTGGCCCAAAATCAAACCTGCCCTGGGGTAATAATGATCTGTGTTTTCATCGGATTGTTTTATCAATGACACAGATTTACAGCATAAATCTTAGTAGCCAGCAAATCCAAGGCAGTGTTTTATTATTACAAAGAAAAGGAAATAATAGGGAACCAAATCCGTAATTTGTAGATTTAGCCAAATATCAAGTCTACAAAAGAGTTGGCCTAGTAACAAACTGAATCCCAACTCTAACGGCATATTCACATTTTGTTTTCCAGTATCTCTGAGTTTTCTGGATTGAATGTGTCCAAAAAAAAGATGCCACACTTTCAATAACAGTGCTAAAGAAACTGGACTGGCTAAAGCTGGCCTGTGCAATCGTACAAAACCTAGTTTCGTATGATATTTGGACAGTGTGTGGGCTCTGAATTCATACCATGGTGATCAGTCGTTTAGACAACCAGGCAGGTTAGAAAATTTTGGTCGCCTAATGATAAAATCTGCTTATGTATTGTGTGTCGGACGATATCCTTGAGGGGCTGATAATGGAAGTCACTTTCAAACGACTGGTTTCTGCCAACTATTTCATGCTCAGAACATCCTCCAATTTAAATTAATTCACGTTAAATTAATTCACGTTAAATTAATTCACGTTAAATTAATTAATGTTAAGGTTAATTCAAGATAAGAAACTTTTAGGGCCTAAATAGTTAAAACAGGAGGTTCCAAAACATTAGAAACCATGCTGTTACAATTTCCATCCCCAGCCCTGTACAATAGCCCAACTTTCACACCTCCTTACTGATCTGATACATACAAATGGGAGGACAAATCTGGTATCTCTGGTGTGTGCAGTCAGTTTTATCCAGCCATTGTCTTGGAGATTGACCTTCACAAAGATCCCAGGACTGCTCACAAAAGGGCAATGTAGATGCAAATTGTTGTTCCAAACTCAGTGTTTTTGTACAGCACCCCATGCTTACCAAAGCAGCAAGTGTAAATGTAATGCAAATGAGTAGTGCAAAGTATACACATATACTCTCTCTATATATATATCTGGTTTTTTTTTTTAATATTTTTATTTTTTAGAAATTTTCATAGCATACATGAACTGTATCCATTACAGAAAAGTTACATCTTTATTTATATAATATAAAATCATTACAATCATACATTTGGTTACCGGTCTGGTCTTGCATTATGCTTCTTACAGGGGCACGCCCCATTAGCTTTACTTTCTCCACTTCCCTCAGCAATGTTGCTTTTATTATGCTTTGGAAGCTACAGTCAAGTTTCTTAAAATATGCTATATACCTGTAAAGTTAGTCTGGGTTATGCATAGCCATATCTTTATAACCATAGATTAGTGATTGTGAAAGAAAAAGGAAAAAGGGAAGCGGAATAAAAACAAAATAGCATGAAAAAACATAATAACATAGTAACTTAGTACTCTATATATATCTGTTTAGTCAGATATTCATGTTTATCAAACCAGTGAGTGTTACTGTAATGCAAAGGAGTGTAGCAGTCTATCCCAGGAAGATTGCATTACAACACACAGATATATATTTACTTTATTTGTCTATAAATGTGCAATAAGCAGAATCATGAATGCTTGTTCCAAATGACCAAACAATAATTTTCAAACTAAGTACTGCTCAGACATGTTTAACTCAATCAATGGGCAAGATTCATGTTATTGTTTACTGTACTGCAGTCTAAACACTTTATCATAAGCTAAATAAATAAAAGCTATAATGTCGGTTCTACAGCTTCCTTTTACAGATAAGCAGAAATCCAGTATGCAGTGTGATGATCTGTGCAGTTATAATTTAAAGGGGACATATTGGGTGGAAAACAATATTGTGCCAATGAATTGTACTCATCTAAATATAGGAGGAATGTGCTTTACAAAGTAGTGTTTTGGGCTGATGTATTGAAATTTTCTCTAAAAACCCTCCTAGACCCACCCATCTGTGCCACTTCCTGCTGCCTCCTTTCCCAGGCTCTGCAGGGGGCGGCGGCACTCAACACACTGCACTGTAGGATTGGGACCAATCAGCAGCTAGGCTGACCCTTCAAGGAACTGAAGCCTATTTTTGCGTGTGTGACTGCAGGGCTGTGATTGGCTAAGTAGCTGTGCTTCTGGCAGGGACACACCCACCCATCATCTGAAACAGACAGGGACCTAAGAGGATCTATAGGAAGCTCCAATAAAGGGGCCATTTTTACAAACAGTATACATTGTTAGACTAAAGTGAAACCAGATATTTGAAACTTGGAATAAAACTCTGCCAGTGGGATTCTGGGTAATCCCTGCCACTCATGTTATCACACCCCTATACACATCTGTTCAGGCCTCAAATGCCATCAGTTCAAATCCACACCGGGCAAAAGGTGGCGAAACTAGTTCCAAGAATTGGAAGCACAGAAAGATAGCCATGTATGGCCTTTCATGCAAAACCTGCCCGGCCAAGAGGTCATATACCAATTAGTATTGGGCTACTGAAAGCAGTATCTAGCTGTTTAAATCCTCTGTGTTTCTGGTTCTGACCAGTGTAACTGAAGCCAGCTAAATTCACTGAACTGGACGAGAACTGACCATGGAGTCAAAATAAAAGAACATAATGGGATACTACTTTTATTAGTGACTATGAAGATTTTTAATTCAGCCAGGCCATGATATATCTAATTGCTAAATCCAGTTGCTTTAGATTTACTTATACAGGTATGGGATCCCTTATCCGGAAACCCATTATCCAGAAAGTTCCGAATTCGGGAAAGGCCATCTCCCATAGACTCCATTATAAGCAAATAATTCTAATTTTTAAAAATGATTTCCTTTTTCTCTGTGATAATAAAACAGTACCTTGTACTAGATCCCAACTAAGATATAATTACCCCTTATTGGGGCAGAACAGCCCTATTGGGTTTATTTAATGGTTAAATGATTCCCTTTTCTCTGTAATAATAAAACAGAACCTGTACTTGATCCCAACTAAGATATAATTACCCCTTATTGGGGGGCAGAACAGCCCTATTGGGTTTATTTCATGGTTAAATGATTCCCTTTTCTCTGTAATAATAAAACAGTACCTGTACTTGATCCCAACTAAGATATAATTACCCCTTATTGGGGGCAGAACAGTCCAATATTTAGATGATTTTTAGCAAAGATCCCTTATCTAGAAAACCCCAGGTCCCATAGGTATACGAAACACACTTTTATTAGTAATTATATTTAGAACTAAAGTTACTACGTGCTTTAAATCCAGTACAGTAGAAAGTAAATTCAAGGTTCTTTTACAAGTGTAAAAAAAAAAAAAGTTTAGTTGGAAATCCCCTGAGCCATAATATGGCAGTAAACACAAACGCCTCACGCAGCACACGTTCCCCACAGCCTATAGCACTAAATTCCCCTGCATACGTCTCGTCACAATCACTATCCGGGTCGCCCAAGCCCGTACCCCTGTGGGCCTTGTAGTCTTTTCACAGTCAAAGCCCCGCCCGCTCCTGCGCACTACGCCTCACAACGGAACTACAACCCCCAGAATGCCTCGCTTCCCCGGGAAGCGCTTTCACTTAGTCGTCGGTTCATGGCGGGCGCGCAGGCGCATTCCCTCGTCACCACTACCGCCGCGTTCCGCTCAGCAAGTGATATAGGGGAGGGAAGTGGAAGGCCCGAAAAATGTCTAAGGGCCCTGTCCCTAGTTCCCCGTCTGCGTCCTCCACTTCTCCGGGTGTTAGCGCCGCTGGAGGCTTACAGGCCCAACCAGAAAAGCCGCAGCACTACACGTACGTAAGGGGGGGAAAAAAAAAGCACCGCAAGACGACTGACGTCAGCGGGCAGCGTGAATGACGCGCAGAATCCCGCGGCTGTTCCTGCGGGAACCGGTCAGGGCGGGAAATCTAAGGGGCGGGGTTAGGGGCAGCAAGGTGCGAGGCCTGCACTTGAGTAGAGTTACAGTGAGAGAATTCTGTGCCTGCTGGCACCTGTGACTCATAAGGGGGTGTCATTATTGTCCTAATCAATGTTGAGTCATTATTTGTTATGAGTGGTTTATATATTTGCTGTTACTTCATGTATTGTGGAAAACAATTACTAGCTAGTGTATATATGTCCCCCTACAGCAGAATATTTCAGGGGCCTTTATAAAGATTGGGAAAAATTCATTTTCTAAATAAATATTGCTTACCGCTTAGGGCTCTGGCACACGGGGAGATTAGTCGCCCGCGACAAAACTCTCTGTTTTGCGGGCGACTAATCTCCCCGAGTTGCCTTCACCTGCCATCCCACTGGCGAACATGTAAGTCGCCGGTGGGATGGCACACGCGGCGCCGCGTGTGCCATCCCACCGGCGACTTACATGTTCGCTGGCAGGGGAAGGCAACTCGGGGAGATTAGTCGCCCGCGAACAGGGAGTTTTGTCGCGGGCGACTAATCTCCCCGTGTGCCAGAGCCCTTAGGTGTTGCACAGACTCTCACTGGGCCCTCCATACCATATGGACCCAGCAGCCATCACAGGGTCTGCTTCCTCAGTAGTTATGCACCTTCATTGGCATTAAGCATCATTTGTACTATTCAGGCTGGTTGTTCCAAAGCCCCTCTTGTTGTTAGGGCTGCCAACGTTTCTAATACAATATATATTTGAGTATTACAGGGTTTATCTTGAGCCGCCATTTTGTGATATTCTGCTCCCATGCTAAGAACCTGACAGGAAAAAATGTCTAAAAGACCTAACTGGAACTAGGAGAAGTGTAAGAGTGAAAGACTTGGCTCTGCCCAATCAAAGGCTGATGTAACCTAGCACTGATGTGTGCTCTTAACTTATGTGGGAGAACAGTACCTCAGAAATGGAAAGAGGAACACGACAGACTTTAGTACAGGTATAGGACCCATTATCCAGAATGCTCGGGACCAAGGGTATTCCGGATAAGGGGTCTTTCAGTAATTTGGATCTCCATACCTTAAGTCTACTAAAAAAAATCAATAAAACATTAATTAAATCCAATATGATTGTTTTGCCACCCATAAGGATAATTATATCTCAGTAAGGATCGATTACAAGGTACTGTTTTATTATTACAGAGAAAAGGGAATCATTTAACCATGAAATAAACCCAATAGGGCTGTTCTGCCCCCAATAAGGGGTAATTATATCTTAGTTGGGATCAAGTACAGGTACTGTTTTATTATTACAGAGAAAAGGGAATCATTTAACCATGAAATAAACCCAATAGGGCTCTTCTGCCCCCAATAAGGGGTAATTATATCTTATTTGGGATCAAGTACAGGTACTGTTTTATTATTACAGAGAAAAGGGAATCATTTAACCATGAAATAAACCCAATAGGGCTGTTCTGCCCCCAATAAGGGGTAATTATATCTTAGTTGGGATCAAGTACAGGTACTGTTTTATTATTACAGAGAAAAGGGAATCATTTAACCATTAAATAAACCCAATAGGGCTGTTCTGCCCCCAATAAGGGGTAATTAAATCTTAGTTGGGATCAAGTACAGGTACTGTTTTATTATTACAGAGAAAAGGGAATTATTTAACCATTAAATAAACCCAATAGGGCTGTGCTGCCCCCAATAAGGGGTAATTATATCTTAGTTGGGATCAATTACAAGGTACTGTTTTATTATTACAGAGAAAAAGGAAATCAGTTTGAAAATTCTGAATTATTTGATTAAAATGGAGTCTATGGGAGATGGGCTTTCCATAATTCGGAGCTTTCTGAATAACAAGTTTCCGAATTAGGGAAAAAAGAGCAGTGTGTCATTATGGGATTAAGCAATTGCATATACAATTAGCAAAATATATTTTTAATGAAAAGGCTTTAATTAAATCAAAGAGTATTATGTACTGGTTTATGTAATATGTTCAGACTTTTACTTGTCTGCTTACTTTCTCCTAGATATACATACACTCACATACCCCCTAGTAGACTGATATCAACATATACCAGGACTGAGCATTCTTTCCCTTTGTAAGTACAGCAGTTAGGCCTCAATTACCTGCATTCTTCGCCCCCAGATTTTTTTCAGGTTATGCTATAACTTTAAAGGAACAGTAACATCTAAAAATGAAAGTGTTTTAAAAGAATGGCAATATAATGTACTTATGCCCTGCCGTGGTAAAAGTGCCATGTTTGCTTCAGAAATACTACTGTTTATATAAACAAGCTGCTCTGTAGCCATGGGGGCAGCCATTCAAGCACAGGATACACAGTTGATAACAGATATGCTGTGCAGACTCCCATTGTATTCTACAGAGTTTATCTGCTGTGTAACTTTGGAGGCAGTCTTCTTGTCAAGAAGGGAATGATAAGAATACCACAAGAGCAGGCTCTGATGCAATTTCATGTGGAAATCATTAAGACAGGGCAACCCATTCCCATGGTGCTGATTAGCATTGCAGAGTGACTTCTTTTAAAAACGTCTGTTAATGTAGATACCGTTTTCCTTGTGTGCCCTCTTCTAACACAGGTACCTAAAAGAGTTCCGCACCGAACAGTGTCCCTTGTTTGTGCAGCATAAGTGCACCCAGCACCGGCCCTACACCTGTTTCCATTGGCATTTTGTCAACCAGCGCCGGCGGAGATCAGTGAGGAGGCGTGATGGGACCTTTAACTATAGTCCAGATATCTATTGTACCAAGTACGATGAAACTACGGGAATATGTCCAGATAGTGATGAGTAAGTATCTTTGCCTCCACAACACTGTCAGTTTGTTAAAATCTAAGCTTTCAAGTGCTCATAAGGTTATATCAACCTATGGAGTAAATGTAGTATGAGTAAGGGTGAAGACACATGGAGCTACTAGTAGCTGCTTGTAGTGGCTCCTAAAATAGACAATGCTGATCATTTACTGATAACAGTCTCAACATGTGTTTTAGCAGAGGCAATTCTCAGTATTGTCTATGGCAGGGTATTTTTTGGCGTTTAGTAGCCATGAAAAAGTAGCTGCTACTAGTAGCTTTGTGTGTCTTCACCATAAGAGGTGCATGAGTGAAATGAAATCTTTTAAAGGAACAGTAACACCAAAAAATGAAAGCGCTTTAAAGTAATAAAAATATAATGCACTGTTGCCCTGCACTGGTAAAACTGGTGTGTTTGCTACAGTAACACTACTATAATTTATATAATAAGCAGCTGTGTAGCCACGGGGGCAGCCATTCAAGCTGGAAAAAAGGAGAAAAGGCACAGGTTACATAGCAGATAACAGATAAGTTCTGTAGAATACAATAGTGCTTTATCTGTTATCTGATAAGTGCCTGTGCCTTTTCTCCTTTGAATGGCTGCCTCCATGGCTACATAGCAGCTTATTTATATAAATTATAGTAGACTTTCTGAAGTAAACACACAACTTTTACAAGTGCAGGGCAGCAGCACATTATATTTTAGTTACTTTTATAAACTTACATTTTTTGGTGTTACTGTTCCTTTAATGTAACCTTATGAGTTGTTATTCACATATTGTTCCTTGTTGTGCCTCCTAAAAACCACAAACTGAATTTCATCCCTTCATTAAATTTTGAATCACTTTTAAAAAAAAAATCACCTACCCTTGGCTATGGCAATAGTATTGATTTTTCACGTTGATATAGTCATTTTATTGATGGAGTTGACTAGGCTCAAGATGTTTAACTGGAAATACCTAGGTTAGAAATTCTTGAGGTGGACTTCATTAGGAAAAACGCTGTAGGCTGAGTTGTCAGGACTGAGATAATTTAGACAGATGTGGCTGACAAAGAGTAATGCTTTAGACTGAGTTACCTGGGGCACTGATTTGGAATCTAATGGGGTGATGTTTCCTCAGCTGGAGTCACCTGGTACAGGTATGGGATCCATTATCCAGAAGCCCATTATCCAGAAAGCTATGAATTAGGTGAAGGCCATGTCCCTTGGACTCCATATAAATCAAATAGTTACATTTCATTTCCTTAGTCCCTGTAAAAATAATTCATTTCCTTCTACTTCATCCTAACTCAGATATAATTAATCCTTATTGAGGGCAACACAGTCCTTTTGGTTTTAATTGATGGTTAAATTATTTGTAGTAGACTTAAGGTATGGAGATCCAAATTACAAAAATATTGCTTATCCAGAAAGCCCCTGGTCCCGAGCATTCTGGATAATAAGTCCCATACCTGTATACTGATTCTTCAGGTGAGTAGACCTTTGGGGCAGGATAGTTAAGGCAGAAGGGTCTAAAACAAAGATTAACCTGTCACCCTACCTTTCTGCACAGATGCCCCTTCCTGCATAGGACAACAGGGGATACAGAAAGGCGGTACCACCTACGCTACTACAAAACTGGCATCTGTATCCATGAGACAGATTCTAAGGGTCACTGCACCAAGAACGGTCAGCATTGTGCCTTTGCTCATGGCCCACACGACCTTCGCTCTCCTGTGTATGACATCAGGTACGAAACCTGTGCCTTATTTTTGTAGCATGCTCTGTGAAAAACCAGCATTTCCATGTGCTAGAGGTATTGAAACTGAATACTTATTTGAGAGATGTACATGTTTAAGGGAAATACATGATTTGTAACTTGCAATGTAATGGATTCAGAATCGCTACTCTTGCATCGCCATTATTGTTGCTTTACCTGTACCCCTTTTTCAGAGAACTACAAGCAATGGAAGCTTTGCAGAATGGGCAGCCAACACTTGATGGGGGTATGGAAGGGCAGACGGCCATGGCAGCTAGCCATGCCATGATAGAAAAGATTTTAGGAGAGGAACCACGCTGGCAGGGTAAGAACCTTATTTTTAGATTCCTACCAATTTTGCCAGATGTTAACATAGTGAGGAGGCCCTAAGAATTAACTTGGTGAACAACAAATAGGCAACAACTAAGTTGTCTGCAGACAATATAGCCAGTAGCAGTAAACTACAATGAACACCACTTCTGCTTCAAAGAATATATTTTTAGATGCACAAGATAAATATAACTGGTATGTAAATTCACCTGAATTATTGTAATTTTTGTGGTGTTACCAGTGTGACTTGAAATAGAAACTAGACGAATAGAAAATAGAAGCAGGATATATCTGTTAAGGAATATTTGCCTTTAAATTACCCTAATTTGCAGTATGCATGGCATACTAGAATGAAAACATCCTCTTAATAGCCTTTCCACCAATCACAATTTTTTATAGATACCACATATGTTCTTGGACACTACAAGACTGAACAGTGCAAGAAGCCTCCTCGACTGTGCCGTCAAGGATATGCCTGTCCTTACTACCACAATAGCAAAGACCGGAGAAGAAGCCCACGCCAAAACAAATATAGGTGCTGCCACTTGGAAAATGTATTTGCTCTTGAAAATAAGAAATTTCTTATGTGTGATGAAGTTTTTCCACCACTCACTGTAGACTACCACTATACAAAGACATAGGATCTGCCCACTCTATTACAAAGAGTTGTAGGAAAAGAAAACTTCCCTATACAGTGAACTGAGCACCGAGGTTAGAATATAAAAAATCCCTTTGCCACTCTCAGCCCAAGCACATTTGGTATCAATAGAAATGATGTGTACAACATATCTTACTCAGTGGTAGTGCACCTACACCATTGGTCTGTCCAGAGGTATAACAATAGGGGGAGCAGATGTTGCTGCTGAGGTGGGAAGGTCCGGAATGAAAGTGGGCCTAAAAAGTTATGTTATAACAGTATTCAATTTATTTTCCCCCAGACCAAGCGGTTTATATACAGTGGGGAAATGAATGATGGAATGTGTCTGGTGCTCCATCAGTATTTTTGCATAGTGCTTCAGGTAGTTCAAGTTATTAGCATCTGTCGCTATTTCCTAGTAATCAGTATATCACGTGCCTATGAAGAGGGCTGTCATAGAGCATAACTATGTTATGTAAGTCAAATTTATTATTGTGTTTTAGGTCTTCCCCATGTCCTAATGTGAAACACGGAGATGAGTGGGGGGATCCCAGCAAGTGTGAGAGTGGGGATTCATGCCAGTATTGCCACACACGGACAGAACAACAGTTTCACCCCGAGGTAAATCGATCAGTAACTACCACTCTGTGTTATGATATTAGGGGTTGTGGGGGCGAAAAAAGTTTGACATTTCCCTCCCTCCTTTACAGATCTACAAGTCAACCAAATGCAATGACATGCAGCAGTCTGGGAGCTGCCCACGAGGGCCTTTCTGCGCTTTTGCTCATGTTGAACGTATGTTTCTATGTATTATTGCACCCTACCGTGGTTACAGTTAGGACAGGATTGATGAATTTTATATGACATCAAAGAAATAAAATGTATTTTCCCCAGTAATTCCTACTTGTATCTGGCAAACCACAGAATCCCACAAATGATTATCTTCCATTGAGTTCATCTTAAATAGCTGAGGGTTCTTTGCCTATATCTCACAGTATAATTCAGGAAAAAGACATTGAGGTTTAGCATATTTATAATCTGAATATGTGTTGGAGAGAAAATTGCTATGTTGGTATGTGTGGCCCATGTACTGCAAACGCTTCCAACTGCTTGTAAAGCTTAAAGGAACAGTAACACCAAAAAATGAAAGTGTTTTAAAGTAATTAAAATATAATGTACAATTGCCCTGCGCTGGTAAAACTGGTAAGTTTGCAACAGAAACGCTACTATAGTTTATATAAATGAGCTGCTATGTCAACAAGGGGGCAGCCATTGAAGCTGGGAAAAAGGAGAAAAGGCACAGGCACATAGTAGATAACAGATAAGCTTTGTAGAATATAATGGGGTTTTATCTGTTATCTGCTAAGTAACCTGTGCCTTTTCTCCTGTAAATGGCTGCCCCCGTGGCTACACAGAAGCTTTATTATATAAACTATAGTAGTCATTCTAAGGTAAACACACCAGTTGTACCAGTGCAGGGCAGCATTACATTATATTGTAATTACTTTTATACACTTTCATTTTTTGGTGTTACTGTCCCTTTAAAGCCCATGTTAACATCAGAATGTTAGTCAACATGCTATCAGTCAAAGAATGTCAATTTATTGTTCTACAGAGTCTCTAGTATGCGATGATCTTCAGTCTCCCTCGGTGGTGTCCAGCCCTACACAGACGGCTCCCATTATGTACATGCCATCAGCAGCAGGAGACTCTGTACCTGTCAGTCCCTCAAGCCCTCATGCACCAGACTTCAGCAATGTATGTGATTTTCTGTGTTTACATTCAGTCACCCCAACATTGTCTGTGACTTTCAACATTTCTTACAGTACAGGCATAGTACAAAGGTTGTGTGATCCATAGTGGGGTATATTTCCCCACCAGTCAGTAACATTCCATTCTGTATTATATAAATAAAGAATTAAACTTTTACGGAGGGGTTGGTTGTTTCCAGAGGTTTAAGTATTAAGGCGGTAGTTTTCAGACTTTTTACGTTTTAGGCTTAGGTTGTAGGCTTACGTTGGCTGATAAGAATTTGTTCAGAGCCCACCTCACCTTATAACAGGGTTACAGGTAATTAAAAACATTGTTACAGTTCCAAGAATTCCTATGATAGAAAACCAACAATCATTCAAAATATCACCTGGATGCACTTTAGGCTAATTCTTCACATCCTCTGTGTTATGCCCTTCTTGGGGTGGCCCACAGTTTGGGAATATATATCTTAGCTATTGAGATCAGGTTCACCAGAGTGGGCTGGCGTGACTTTTGCCAAGGGCACAGTGTATGCAGGAGGCTCAGAGTGCCACAAAATAGGCATCATACTTTTTATAATAGCATATGCACACAGGACATTTTCTCTATTGTCATGTTCTTTAATCTGGAACCTAACATTAAAACTCTTTTGTAAATTCCTATGTGTTAATATGTTAACTTATAATTAATAGTTTAGAAAGTTTAAGGTAGACACCCCCTGCTGAAAAACAACTCCTTTTTGTGTTGTGTTACATTTTTGCAGGTATGGGGGAAGATGAGCCACCTCCCCACTAGCCCAACATCAGCCACAGTAAGTTATCCTTTCTATTTGATTGGCCATTAAAATTCTCATACTTAATTTTTTAATGAACTGAAATTAATGAAACAGTATCTCTCTGGTTTGTGTGTCACGGAACTTTCATTTCCTCAAATAAACAAAAAACATTCAAATTTACAGTGATAAGGTCGGTTAATAAAATGTCTTGACTTTCATTCTCTCTTTCCTTTTCAGATGCTCTGTGCCAGCCTAGGAAGCCCAACCAATCCCTGTGGGTCTCCGCCTGGCTCGCTAGGCAAACCTCACAGTTTAGATAATTTAGGTTTTCACACAGACCTACCTGGCAGCTACAAGAAAGCTCCAGGTTGTGAGCGTGAGGACTCTGTAGGGGCAGATTACCTCAAAAGCTTTAAAAGCCAGGTAATTCATTATTACATTTATTGTATAACTGTTGGATCACTGTGAACTGTGAAAAGCTCTGCTGGTGTTTTTATATCGCCTGGTTGTTTCCAGAGCTCAGCTGTTTCCAGTGGAATGTTTTGGTGCTCTGTCTTAACAGTTCATTGTTTGTTAATTATGCAGGCAAAGTTAAAAACACACTCTTTGGAACATAGAAACCCGGAGCAGCCTCTTCTGCAGTCTAAACAGGTAAGCATGGGGAAGATTATGTACTCTTGTATTTATTGCTTCTGTATCCTTATATATGAGTTTTGTAAGCTGTTGATTTTTCCATGGCATGGATTCCCTTGTGGATCTGCAGTTTCCTCCTGTTTTATAACTGTTAACTGTGTAGAATAGTAAATCCTATTTGGTGTTATAGAAATAAGCTTATACAGTACTTGAATTCTTTTGATTTATTCCAGTCACTTGCACTGGGATCACCTGCAACTTGGGTGATCAAATCATCCAATGATCCACTTATGTGATGACTTTGCCAGATTAGTGGATCTTTTTATGCATGGATACCCTAACTCTCTCAGCTGTTATGTACATGAATTCCCTTTCAATGAAATTACTTTATTAATGCATGCAACATTCCTTTTGGTGTAGAAGTAATATTGGAGGTGTATGAAATCGATAATTAAGACATAATGTTTAGCAAAAGTTTAGTTTTATATTACAGATTACATTTTTTTTAAGCATTTAGTGTAATTTCATGTAATTATTTTATATAGTCAGTATGGTGTCCTATGAAAAGCCTTGTAGCCTGATGCTGCAGCAAATATTTACAGTTGTTACTACAACCACTGCTGTCATACTACTATCACTCTCTGTTATCTGATATAGGAAGTACTGGGTATGTTACCCATGGGGAGCCCACTCACCTCCAGCATCTCCTCAAGTATCACCTCCAGTCTAGCTGCCACTCCACCCAGTCCAGCTGCCATCAGTGGTACCCCTGGTATGAACGCCAATGCACTTCCTTTTTATCCAACCAGTGACACAGTGGAGTCTGTCATAGGTATGTGTATACAGGACATGTACATTTGTTAATGTTGGCATCAAAAAACCTAAAGGGATTTACAGTATAAACAAACGTTAAAAAATCAATAACATACAGCAGCACTGTCCAGATTAGTATTCTTTGTATAATTATAAAGAAAGTAGCTGACCTGTTTATGCTAACTAGCAGAGCAAAGAGTTGAATGCTTCATAGGGAAATATACTTGTAGCAACATCATTATTGCCAAGCTACTGATAATAGTTTAGTGCAATTGTAACAGTCTTCATATTGTGTTAAATATAAGAGGGGCTGCTGTTAGCTGCTAGGCCAGCACATTTTGTTAGATCTATGCAGGGCTGTTTGAGTCTTAGTGTACTCTATGAATCTCAATTCGGATATATTATAATCTTTATGCTACATTTACCCTCTCAGAATCTGCTCTAGATGACCTGGATCTCAATGAGTTTGGAGTGGCAGCGCTGGAGAAAACATTTGACAGCAGCTCAGTTCCTGCTGCAGGAGGCATCATGATTGGTAATAATAGACACATATAGCAAAGAGGCTTATAGAAAAAAAGATTTCCACAAGCAAATCAGCCTCTCCTATTAATCAGAAGAGCTATGTTTGCTTGCCAGTGATTATTCTGGAATAGTAACCCTCTGTTAGGATGTTAGAATTAAGTACACTTAAAAGCCCTATGTAAGTCTGACCGGTATATGTTAGTCTCTATGAATCAAGTTTGGTGCCTTGGGGAAACGTTTAGCACCAAATGTTTGTTTCTGACATCAGTGTATCCAGTAGTGGGATCTTCAGTGTGTTTATTTTATTCAGCCCTCCCATTTCTCTTGTGTACCTGTCAACAACGTATTTTATGTCATCCTATATCTGTTCTGCTTTTTTTATAGGGGGAAGCCTGATGCAAAGCTCTGCTCCGGTTAATATCCCTGGGTCATTAGGAAGTTCAGCCTCATTCCATTCCACCTCCCCATCACCGCCTGTCAGCCTTTCCTCTCATTTTCTACACCAGACTACGGGACCACACAGCCAATCTGACAATGCCTTTCTCAGTACATCAGCCACTCATGGGTCATTAGGTATGTAATGGAATGCTGGGAAGGAAGGGTCTTCCTGTCACTGTTTTTTGGCACTCAATATACCGCCTACTAGTACTAGTGTTAAACTTTTGTTGGAAGTATGGTTAGCATTAATCACCCAGTAAGTGAAGTTTATACCTGTTAAGATAGGTAGTGAAGCTTGATCTAAACTTGAGATTGTCAAGTTTCCAGTAAAGGTAATGTAAAACAGCATGGTGGAGCAGGATCTTCCTATGCTGGTTACTTGCATTAACGGCAGCCTGGAATTTTTTTTTTGGACAGTTACAGGTTTGATTTTTCACAATTATCCATGGTTGTGATTATCCCTTTTTAAAAGAAAAAAATGAAAGAAAGAGCAAGCAATTTGCAGATATAAAACATACAGCATCTGTATCTAGTAGAATTAAGTCTAAAACAACTGGACTTTTCTGAGTTTTTCTTGAAAACGTTTCACCACTCATCCGAGTGGCTACTTCAGTTCAAATGACTGGTAGGGAATTCCCCGGTATTTAAACTCTTGATGGTAGTAGAGTCACAGACATCCAATCACAATGGTTCCATTGAACTTGTTCAGTTAGGTGTTAGCTGAAACTGACAGGTGTAAGAAGGTATGATCCAATCACAATGGTACCAAGATTCTCATTGATGAAGGTGTTAATCCTTCAAAGTACATGACTGGAAGTGTGAACTGTTGTGAAACTGCCGGGGTAAGGATGTCAACGCGCCATTGTATGTTGGTGACAAGCGGTGTCTCAGGCCCCCTCCTCTGTTCAGGGATGGTTTTTCCAGGTTGGCATAAATGGCCTCTTTCACACCTCTTTCAAACCATCTGTCCTCTCGGTCCAAAATATGCACGTTACTGTCCTCAAAAGAGTGACCTTTTTCTTTGAGGTGTAGATAGACCGCTGAGTCTTGTCCTGAGGAGTTTGCCCGCCTATGTTGGGCCATTCTCTTACAGAGAGGTTGTTTTGTCTCCCCAATGTATAAGTCTGAGCACTCTTCACTACACTGGACAGCATAGACCACATTACTTTTCATGTGCTTGGGTGTTGGGTCTTTCGGGTGCACCAGCTTCTGTCTCAGGGTGTTGCTGGGTTTGAAAAACACAGGAATGCGATGTTTGTTGAAAATTCTCCTAAGTTTTTCTGATGTTCCAGCAACATATGGAATGACTATGTTGTTTCGCCTGCTGTGTTCCTCCCTTCTGTTTGTAGGTCTGGTCTTTCTGTTGGTCTTTGATTTGGTTTTGATGAAGGCCCAGTCTGGGTACCCACAAGTTTTCAGAGCTCCTTTTAGATGTTTATATTCTTTCTCCTTGGCCTCTGCATTGGATGCCACAGTTTCAGCCCGATGATGTAGAGTCCTAATTACACCCAGTTTATGTTCCAAAGGGTGGTGGGAATCAAACAGCAAGTACTGGTCTGTGTGGGTGGGTTTCCTGTATACTTCAATATCCAGGTCCCTCCCCTCTTTGATAACTATAGCACAGTCCAAAAAAGCCAGTTTGCTGTCTTTCACATCTTCCCTTGTCATAGACATACAGCATCTGGATTAATCATTTACAGAACAGTCATTTATTTTGATTAGCTTTTTCTAAATAATAGCTAATTGTGAAAAATATGCATTCATTGGTTTTTACTCCACTCTCCTTGCAGGACTGAATGGCATGAATAACAGCATTTGGGAGCACTTTGTATCAGGGAGCTACTCCCCAGGAACTTCCCCAGGTTTTCTGTCGGGCCCAGGGGGAGCTGAGCTCATCAGGTTGCGACATGAGTTAGAGGAGGCCAGCAGCACTATTAAACAATGGGAAGACTCGTGGAAGCAAGCTAAGCAGGTACTGAGAAGGCAAATATTATCTGGGACCATATTGACACATCAGAAACTTTTTTAGATATCAAGTAGCTCTGAAGCTGCTTCACCCTTGAGAGGAAACTTCCGCGATTTTGCGGCGCCGCGTATGCCATCCCACCGGCGATTTACATTCTTGCTGGTGGGATGGCATTTAGGGGAGATTAATCTCTACTAATCTCTACGTGTACCACAGTCCTAGGATAATTATTGTATACCAACTGGTCTCCCCTTGTTTTATACCTCCTTGACGAACAGAGAACCAGTGATCCTACTCCAGCTATGCTCTGTTCTCAGGCAAGGCCCGACATCTGGAAAATCCTTTTTTTTCTGCACTGAGATGGCGCCTACACACCAATGTTACAACTATAAAAATACATTTGTTGGTTCAAGAATAACATTTTAAATGATAGAGTGAATTATTTGCTATGTAAACAGTGTAATTTAGAAATAAAAAGTACCCCATAAAAATCATGACAGTATCCCTTTAAGCAGCCCCTTTCTCTGTAAAATCCACTAGAGCAATCCTTGATATGTTCTTGACAATAAATCGCTCCCTACATTTTTTGAAGATTGTTTTATTATCAGAAAATAAGCTCTGCTGAAACAAGGTACCAGTTCTCCCTTTTTCCTGTGTGATTGCTTCATAACAAAAAACATACATAGGGTGCTCAGTATCTCTTTGATGTTCACATAATGACTTTTTCATTTGCTAAGGCTTGTGATGCCTGGAAGAAGGAAGCAGAAGAAGCCAATGAGCGAGCAACTGCTGCCAGCATGGAATGTGAATTAGCCCGGGAGCAGAGGGATGCTCTGGAACTGCAGCTAAAGAAGCTTCAGGAAGAGCTGGAGAGGGTTCCAGGAGGGCAAGACTCAAAGATGTATGGCTCTATGTCTGAGCTGGAGGGTCTTCCCCTTGCCACCCTCTTCACAATCCAGAAGCAACTACATGCCAACCTGGAAAGAGTCGACAAGGTCAGGCAGAGGGGTAGGATCTTGACCACACAATCCATCAGTTATCTTGTGCACTTGGTCTGTCCTGAATTTCTGTTGTCATCAGACATTTATCTCCATTAGTAGAATACTGTGTCGGATTTATTATGTGCCATTTATTATTATGTCTCGCTGCCTTCCTTTCCTAGCATGCAAGAATACTAATGTTCCACTGAGGGAAATAGACATTATGCCAACCAATTACAGATACACTTTAGAAAGCCCTGTGCTAAGCAAATTTTTAATTGGTCATCACTTTTTTATCTCGTACAGTTTTCTATTATTATTTCCCTTCCTGGCTTTAAAATGGAGGTCACTGACCCCAGCAGCCAAAAAAAAGTATAGCTCTATGAGGCTACAATTTTATTGCTATTGGCTCCTTTTATTACTTATCTTTCTATTCAGACTATCTCCTGAATGTTTTTCATTTTTTAAATCATATTTCATAGCCAAATGAACAGAAATAATTAAAGAGGTCAACCTGAAAAGTAAACTGGAATGCTGAAAGGGAACTAGTATCCTGTTAAACCACATTTTTTAATATTTACAAAAGGATCCTTTATCGGCTTCTAACGTTATCTATAGCTGTTCATCTCCCTTTCCTTTCCATTTCTGATTCTCTCGTAACTCTTGTTGCCAACTCCACCTCTCAGTTTATTATAAGTTCTTGCTCTCTGTCTTTTGCAGGCAGTTTACCAGCTCAAATCAACAAGATGTCCTAAATGTCAGGACCAAAACAGGACAATGCTTCAGTGCCAACACTCGGTGCTATGTGAAATGTGCGAGGGTGAGGAAGAAGATTGCCAGACGAATATTACTCCTGTCTTGCAGCCGTGACCCTTGGCTGCCTGGATACAGGCACTTCCAAACTCTTAATTTTTTTATATACTTTTATAAATATATATATTCATACAATGAAATCCTAGTGAAACTGAGCACTTTTAAACAAAGGAACATTTTTTTTTCATTCCCATGGAAGGTACCCCTAAGCCTCTGAATTTTTCTGTGGGGGGAGAGACTGAACTGAAACCATATGCTCAACCTCTTACGAGTGAAATGGCTGAAAATCATATTTAGTCCTGTGTGGGGTATAAATCAGATTTGTATTACAATTATATCAATTAATGGGACCACTTTTGTGTCACCGTTTTGCAGAAAGCAAGCTAATCTTTTACTCACTTTCTTGACAAACTCTACCGAGTTACAGTACTCTGGATGGTTGACTGTTTTGTGGTTACCAGTACAAAACTTTGTTTCTCTGAAGTGTTTAATTAAGGATATCTGCTTCTTGAATCACTTTTGTAGATTTTCAGCTTGTGGAGGGAACATTCGCTGCATTATCGGCAAAAGGACAAATGTCTATAATTGTCCATCTCTGTGGCCTGATGCCATCTGCCATTTAGTGTTTTACATAATTACCAGGGAATAAGCGCAGTGCAGAATCCCATCCTCAGTAGAATAGCCTGTTGTCAGTTCAGATGTATAAATGTGGAGCTGAAGAACAGCCTTTACTGTAAACCAATATTCTCACTGTTTTGAAATTAATTATGAGTGCCAGTCCTGTTCTTATATCCTTCCCAGGACCAGAACCAGTTCATGTTTCCAAAGTTTATAAGTATTACCACACATGCATTAAAAGTTGGTTTGTACTGACATATACTAAAAGTAGTGATGCACCAAATCCTTAATGCTTTACTGGACCATACCCTTAATGTTGCTGCAATATGAAAATTAAGGTTCAGATTTGGTTAGGTATCTGTAGGGTCAGACTGGGGGGTGCAGGGCCCACAGGGTCTGCCACCCCAGTGGCCCCTGCACCCCCCCAATGGACCCCCCACTGCCCACCCAATCCCATCCCCCAAGCACTTTTGTAATATAGTTACATTGGTCGGGGAAGGGATAACAGCAGCCATCGGGAGCTCTGGGAATCGGGTCTGGGCTGTTGGGGCCCGCCGGGTTTTTTCCCCCGGTGCCCTGCCGGCCCAGGACAACCCTGGGTATTTGGCTGAATCTTATGAGGAGGGTTTAGTCTGAATTTAGAAATTATTGATTTGGTGCACCCCTATCCTAAACCTCTATTGAAATAAATTGTAGCCCAAGTCATTGCTTCAGGAGTGCTGTCCCCAGCATCCGATATCCTGTATTCAAAGAAATACAGTTTTTGGGATTTATGGTAGTAATGTGCAGGACAGGAAAAACTCAACCCACACCCAATTCTAACCAGGACTTTACCCTTAATAGCAAATTGTTGCCATTGTAGGACCTGCACCCAACCCATAGTTGCATTTTTCCTTTTCTGAATGCTACTTTTGCACGCGCCTTAGGTTCCAAGACAGGAAAACTTCTGGAGCAGAAAAAGATTGTACTTCCCCAGTATTACTCAAACCCAAAGAGTCGCACAAATTTCAACCCTAACCCGTCTGGCCTAAGGGTAAACCCGCGGGTCAACCTACACATTACTAGTATACAACTGCCTAAGGGACATTTTAGGTATCAGGGTCTTCCCACAGCAAAAAACAAGTAGCAACCCAACTGCTGGTGCTAGGTAGGACTATGGCACTCTCCCATCTGCCAGTGGGCAGTAGTAAAGTATAGAAATGGGCTACAGTTTTAAGCCGTGTACATTTAAAATCATATTATATTAAAGCACTGAACAAACAAAGATGAAAAAGATGATGCGGTTTTGGGGGTATTTGGCTCACATTTGGTATTCCCCTAAATTTGCTGCATCCCTACCAAATAAGCATTAGAGTTGCCTGAGGGACAGGTCAGTTATCTCTTTTTTTTTTTTTTTTTTAAATAGAGAGCTGCAGTAGCTACAGCTACATGATGGCATCAGTTAGTTCAATACATGCAATATACAGTAAAATAAATCCCAAACGTAACTTTTTTTTTTCCTATCCAGTATCGTTAGTAATTCTTTTACACTTTCAGATTGTTTTGTCTACTTGCGTGAGTAACTATGAGTCGCAAACAAATGTGATAAATTGTTAGATTTTTTTTTTATTATTATTATTTCAATTAGGTCATTTTATAAAATATTGTATATATTCTGTTGACTTAAGGGTGGCACTCTGCACCGTTTACCTGTTTTAAATGTCTCTGTTTTTCCTTCTCTACAAGTCTCTGTCCATGTGTGTGCCGCGAACGTTTGTAAGAGGTTGTGCAATTGTAATGTTTAATACACATCCTTCAGTTATCATGGGGCCAAGAGTCAAGAGTCGAAAAACAAGATTGGAGTACTAGTAATGGGTGGGTTCATCTTAACCCACCCCTTCTTATTCTGGGCTAGGATTGGCCTAGTTCTGAACCTGAAATGCTTCCTGAGGAGGTGGGTTTTGGGGAACACTATTCCACCAATGAAAAACTAAGGGATCCCAGCCACAGAACACAAATGACAGGTACTGTGCTCTGCAATGGGCAGTGCTTACATCCTGGACCCAAACTGGATATCCATTTTTCCATTGAACCGTACCAGCCCGTAGGTGCTCAGTACAGGACTCACTTGCTCCTATGTATTTGTATCAGACTCATGGCTTAGCACATAGTGCTCTAATGGGGACAAAATTGTCCTGTACCCCTTAACCCTCCCTCCTTAGTAAAAAAAACAGGGCTGGTCTTAGGGAGAAGTTGAATGTTAACCCTGCCCCTTAAAGGAATACTGTTTTTTTCAAAACACACCAGCTAATAGAGCTTCTCCAGCTGAATCCTACATTGTAATCTGTTTTTCAAAAACACAAAGGGAAGGGAGCAAAATAGCAACTCCCAGTAGGTATCAGAATAGCACTCAAAAATAAGAAATCCAAGTCTGGTTTGGGACTTCTCCAGTTACATGGGAGTAGGAGAAACAATAGGTCACCTGAAAGCAGTTATAATGTGTAGCGCTGGCTCCTTCTGAAAGCTCAGACTCAGGCACACTTTACTGCTGCGCTGCAAGTTGGAGTGATATCCCCCCTCACCCCCAGCAGCCGATCAGCAGAACAATGGGAAGGGAGCAAGATAGCAGCTCCCAGTAGGTATCAGAATAGCACTGAATAGTAAGAAATCCAAGTCCGGCTTGGGACTCCTCCAGTTACATGGGAGTAGGAGAAACAATAGGTTAGCTGAAAGCAGTTCTAATGTGTAGCGCTGGCTGAAAGCTCAGACTCAGGCACAATGCACTGAGATGACGCCTACACACCAATATTAGAGCTAAAAATTAATTTGTTGATTCAAGAATAAAATGTTAAATGGCAGAGGGAATTATTTGCTATGTAACAGTGTCATTTAGAGATAAAAAGTACAATACAAATCATGACAGTATCCCTTTAACAAGCATTTATTAGTGCAGGTATGGGATCTGTTTTCTGGAATGCTTGGACTTTTCTGGTTAATGGGTCTTGCATGATGTGCAGAACTAAGACTTAAGGCTACTAAAACATTTCTAGATTTTAAAGAATCCAATAGGTTTAATTTGCTATGAACATGGATTTATTGTAGCTAAATGAACATTGTGTACATGGTATGTAGTATTTTAGTTCAGGCTTTAGGGGCAAGAATATACAGTATAATACTCTATTAAACACAACAGGGCTAGGCTTTTTTTAAAGAACTTATAAAGGATGGCTGAACATTGCAGTTCCAATAGCAAACACACTGCAATACAAACCAGGAATTCACCTTCACAAGAAAACATAGTAACATGGACTGGATATAAGTAAGTAATAGGTCAAATAACATATATATTTTTTTAATTTTGTGGTTACTGGTTCTTTTAATCATGTATTATTACATTGTGATAATAACACAGACATATGTAGAGTATTACCTGTATCCCTACAGCTGTTACTAAAGGGAGTCTTACTGGCTGGTCTGGTCTGCCGGTTGCACAGCCTTGATTTACTTAGTACTTTGGCGCGTTTGTGCACCCAAGCCTTCTTGCATTGCCTGGGGCCTTGCCACTATACCCAGCACTTTTTACAGTTTACTAAAGGGGTTCTTCACTTTTTAGTATGATGTAGAAAGTAATATTCTAAGACAATATGCAACTGGTTTCTAAAGAAGTTTCTAAGAACTGGACATTATGTAACATAGTTAACTAAAAGGTGAACCACCCCTTTAATATCCCTTACAGCAGGAGGGTGTTAGTTTTGTGCACAGAACATTACCTCCCTGTATATATTCATTTATAGAGCTAAGCGGAAGCTGTCATATTGTTTGCCTCGGATCAGGTATTCTCCATAGTCCTCAATTTTATGTTGATCATTAAGCAATTATAGTGGCTATGGAGAGTTCCTATGGTCTGTGTACATCAGAGATCCCCAACCTTTCATACTCGTGAGCCACGGTCACATGTAAAAAGACTTGGGGAGCAACACAAGCACCATAAAAGTTCATGGAGGAGCCAAATAAGGGCTGTGATTGGCTATTAGGCAGCCTCTATGCACCCTATCAGCTTACAGGGGCTTTATTTGGTAGGAAATCTTGTTTTTATTCAACCAAAACTTGCCCCCAAGTCAGGAATTCAAAAATAACTACCTGGTTTGGGGGCGCTGAGAGCAACATCCAAGGGGTTGGGGAGCAACATGTTGCCCCTTAGCCACTGGTTGGGGATCACTGGTGTACACAATAAAGCTGGCCATACATGATCAGATTTGGTCTTGCAGTTTGGCTACTGCCTAACTATCTGGGCATGTATAACCAGTCGGAATAAAGTTTAGAATCCTCTGATCCCAGTGGAAAATCTACATCGATTGGCCAAAAGGGAGCAGAGTCACAGCTTTTCCACTTCCAGTGGTTCAGTTGGTCGGCCGCAACAAATGAAACAATACAAAGGTGGCTAAAAACATGTAGGTTCTTGTATTGGTATCCATCAGCTCCTCCTGCAAGCCAGTTGGTGCAACAAAATATTCTGGGTACACCATAAGCATCACCTATACATGGCAGCTCCCACTTCCATCCACATGTGTACACACATATACATATATATATTTAGGGAAAATATATCAGCTCTCACCCATATCTATAAATACAAATATGCAGATAAACAGTGTATACTGTACCCTATATTTAAAAGGAATGTAAGCACTACTTAGCCATTTGGCATATTTATCTTCTGGTTGAAAGGCGGCTCCTACTCCGTAGGTATAGATTCAGGTATTAAATTGTTCTATTGGTGTTAATAAAGATTGCAGTACTCTTTCCCTGTCCTCTGCCTGTTAGTTCTCTGTTTCTGCTATTTAATGAATCCTTTCCTTGACTTTTCTACTCCTTTGCTTCCTACTGTTCTTCCCATATTCCTATAAATATATGTTTTGTGGCATCTGTTTCTGAATAACTTAAGTGAGAAGGTTTTAAAGCTATTACCAAGCTTTGGGATGCCAAAGTAACCAGGTGTTCTTGTGCCCGGTGTGCCATAAGCTTAAGGGTGAAGACACATGGAGATACTAGTAGCAGCTACTTGCCATGGCTACTAAAATAGACAATGCTGATTATTTACTGATAATTGTCTATATGTGTGTTTTAGCAGAGGCAATTCTAATTATTGTCTATGGCAAGGTATTTTCTTGAATATAGTAGCTGTGAAAAAGTAGCTGCTACTAGAAGCTCAGTGTGTTTTCACCCTTAGGAAGAACAGTGGTATCCACTTGGCAGTTATATAAACCAGACAGTGAAAACTGTTGGCCAGGCCTGGATGAAATAGCCCTCCCTAGTCTTGCATTAAGGAGTATATAAAAACCCTTGCCCCATAAGCCTTCTGGCCAGAGCCATTTCTTTTAACATATTAGTCTGGATTTCAACAAATGTCTGCACTTTTTGTGTTTTTGGCCATTTTTCACTCTTCTAAAGGGAAACATGAGGGGAACTAATTTATAGATTGAACCTGAAAAAAAAAAAAAAATTTCAGCCCATTTGGGGGCCATTCTAACTTCCATTAACGATATTGCAGCTGGTGAATTGTCTTGTGAGAACCAGTAGGTTTATACCCTAGACCAGGAGTCCCCAACCTTTCTTACTCATGAGCCACAGTCAGAAGTAAAAAGACTTGGGGAGCAACACAAGCACCATAAAAGTTCATGGAGGAGCCAAATAAGGGCTGTGATTGGCTATTAGGCAGCCTCTATGCACCCTATCAGCTTACAGGGGGCTTTATTTGGTAGGAAATCTTGTTTTTATTCAACCAAAACTTGCCCCCAAGTCAGGAATTCAAAAATAACTCCCTGGTTTGGGGGCACTGGGAGCAACATCCAAGGGGTTGGGGAGCAACATGTTGCCCCTGAGCCACTGGTTGGGGATCACTGACCTAGACCCTGAAAAGAGATGGGAAGAGTTCCATTAAGGGTGACGACACACAGAGCTACTAGTAGCAGCTACTTGTCACGGCTAATAGACAATGCTGATCATTTACCGATAACTCTCATTTTCTGGGGTTTAGTGGCTGCTACTAAGTAGCTCAGTGTGTCTTCACCCTAAAGTATCCATTGACTTTGGCACTGCTCCTTAATTACAGACTCAGCGCTGGATTTAATTGCTGCAAATATTATGTATTACAATTAAAAGCGCACTGTGTATGTTTTTACAATATTAAGCTATTGTGTGTGCTGATGTTATTTAGTGCTAGAAGGATTAGGTCCTGACCTATTATAGTGAGCTAATAGGATGTTTTTTCTCTGTAGTTGTTTGTGTTTTGGACAAGACTGGTGGCTTCCTGTAGGAAGTAAGTAGCTGGGGAGAGTTCCTTCCATTGTCTTTTGGATTTTCCGATCCTGTCAGTGTTTGTACAGAACTTGACATGGCCACATCTTCTCTCCTGTGCTCGGAATACTTACGATGCCCAGTCTGCTTGGATCTGTTTCGGGAGCCTGTCACCATCCCCTGTGGCCACAGCTTTTGTCTGGGGTGCATCAGGCAGTGCTGGTCACTACAAGGGTCCTCTATATCCTGTCCCCAGTGCAGATGTCCCTTCCGCACAGATTCCCCACCAAGGCTCTGCAAAAACAGTATCCTCTCCCAGATGGTGGATGACTTCTCCAACCCCCAGGAGTCTAGTAAGATAACCCCTGCATCGTTCAAACCATATGGGAACGTCAAGGAGGACTTGGAGACAAGCCACCCTCATATCACTCAGGAGGAGGACCCCAATAGAGCAAATAGTGACAGCATTGCAACACCCCCACTGTGCCGAAGAAACCCTGAATATGCCAACCGATGGGTAAGTGAAGTCTATAACACTTTTTTCACTAGTAGAAGCAGAAGCTTTAATTACATGGATGAGTCTAGTCTAGATGGTTTCTATCATGAAGAAAGCAGACTGCATGCTTATTTTTTCTGCCCCACTTTTAGGGGTCTCTTTCGATCTCTGAACTGCTCCTGCATTCAGTCCATCCTTCATAACATTTTCTGTTTTATTCTACCCCCATCTTATAGACTGCAATGGTCAGGCAACGCAGGGAAGTGAGCAAGGGGTTCAGCGACATGGTGCGTATCCTGCAAGCTTCCGGATTCCGACTCCTTCAGCTCGTGGAACAGGCAGAGAATGAGATGCTGGAGCAGGAAGACAGCCAAACATTGAAGCAGGACGAATTCAAAGAAAACACTGACACTATGGAGGAAGGGCTCACCATGACTGTGTTACCTCCTGCCCAGGTAATACCTGGTGGCTCAAAAGACCAGGTGATAACAGCTTAAACATCATTGTACAACCAATTTTTTACATTGGTAAAGTGTACAGGTAAGGGATCCCTTATCCGGAAACCCAATATCCAGAAAGCTCCAAATTACGTAAAGCCTGTCTCCCATAGACTCCATTTTAATCAAATAATTCAGATTTTTAAAATTGATTTCCTTTTTCTCTGTAAAAATAAAACAGTGCTTTGTATTTGATCCCAACTAAGATATAATTAATCCTTACTGGATGCAAAATAATCTTATTGGGGTTAATTAATGTTTTATTGATTTTTTAGTAGACTTAAGGTATGAAGATCCAAATTACAGAAAGACCCCTTATCCGGAATAACCTTGATCCCAAGCATTCTGGATAACAGGTCCTATACCTGTATGTACTTTGACCATACGGTGCTGTAAATTGTGTAGCTTCCCTTTTAGCATCACTTGACTCGAGCCGGATGGATGAAAATTTGAAATCTGTTGTCTCTCTCCCTACTAAACCCTTTGGGTTTTTTGGTTTCAGGATGAGCAAGAGTGCAGTACCAAAGAGATCCCATGGGTATGGCTCTCTGAAGCCATGGCTAAATTCAAAGAGAGCTTGCTGGAACTGTGTGCTGATCAGATGGGACGCATGGTGCAGCAGGGTAAGTGAATCCTAGTAATCCTGACACTCCATGAAGGTAAGTAGGAATCATTTCCATAGGGGTGGCTGCATCCAAAGTTTCTTCAAAGCTGCCAGTGGAACACCTACTAAACCAGTGTCCACTATAGCTACCACTCTTTTTTTGCGTGCCCAAAAGCAGGACGTGGCATAACTGAACGTTAATAGGCATTTTGCAATCAGTCAGCATCCCTTGGGATTAACTATAACCCTCAGCAGACGTTGGGTCTACTTTCTCTATAGTCATGCCTGATTCACTTCAATTTTGAATTTTTTATTTGTGGTGCCTTAGACCACCCTGTTTTAGTGCTACTCTTCGTTATTCTATACTAAACCATTGACAACCCATCAAAATGGAACAAAATTGCTAAAACTAATTGTAATACTTTGTGTTCCTGCTGCATCCCCTAAAGTTTCTCCTAATAAGGCAATTCCATTTAAAGGAACAGTAACACCAAAAAATGAAAGTATATCAATGTAATTAGTATATTATGTACTATTGCCTTATTTGCTATGTAACTTGTGCCTTTGCTCCTTTTTTCCAGCTTGAATGGCTTTCCCTTTTACTACACAGCTGCTTATTTATATCAAGTATAGTAGGGTTTCTGAAGCAAACACACAACGTTTACCAGTGCAGGGCAACAGTGTGTTATAGTTTAATTACCTTTGATTTTTTGGTATTACTGTACCTTTAACACTTTAAGGCCCGTGACAGACGGGGATATTAGTCGCCTGAGACAAATCTCCCTTGATGCGGGTGACTAATCTCCCCAAAATGGCATCCCACCGGCTAGAATGTAAATCGCCGGTGGGATGGTATACGCGGTGAGGTGAAAATCGGCGAAGTTGCCTTGAGAGGAAACTTTGGCGATTTTGCCGCTGTGTATGCCATCCCACCGTCGATTTACATTCCATTTTATTTACATTCTATTTTATTCGTGTGACGACTAATCTCCCTGTCTGCCATGGCCCTAACAGAAGGTTTGATTAAACTGTTTTTCTCTGTTGTACAGTTCAGAGCACACAGACTGCCAGTTCTATAAAGACACCAGAAGACTGGGGGAGCCCTTTGATGCCGCTTATTCCTCGGGTGCGGGCTGAATTCATTAAGTGTAAGGGGGTTCTCTTTAAGCTTTTGTCTCTTTACCACCTCCCTATCTGCTACACTTGCACTAATATGCCCCCAATTGTTGTTTAATTCTTACTTTTCCACTTCCAGACTCCAGAGATATAACCCTCGACCCAAACACTGCCCATCACAACCTGTCACTAATGCAGGGTAACAGAAGGGTTTTATGCAAACTGCAGCCTCAGGGCTACCCAGACAACCCTGGACGGTTCAATCATTACACGCAAGTGCTGGGCCATGAACCACTGGGTCAAGGGCAGCATTACTGGGAGGTCCAGTTGTCGGGCAACCGTGTCAGTCTGGGTGTGTCATACGGTAGCATCTATCGCAAGGGGCACCAGAGTCACTGTCTGGCTGGGAGGAATTCCCACTCCTGGTGTTTGGAGTGGACCAACACACGCTGTTACGCCTGGCACGATGGACAGAGGATACTGGTAGCCACAGGGCAACAGGAATGTTTAGGTGTATTTCTGGATTGGGATCGTGGGAGCCTTTCCTTTCATGAGGTATCCGAGGATATGCCTGTCCTTCATCGATTCCATACATCTTTCATCGAGCCGGTCTATCCGATCTTCTTTGTTAGCTGGAATTCCATTGTGTCCGTAGGAGAAGCAGCCCAGTCTCGTCAATGTGCCCAAATCAAGCGCTTCCACAGGCAGCTATCTGCCAACTTCTGAACCGCTCACTGGTAAATATACAGTAGATTTGGGCTACAAATGAATAACACACCTTTCCTGCATGCTTATTAAACTCTTTATAAATACTTTATAATAATGATTACAGCTTACATATATAGTTTGCTCTGATAGACCTTGCAATAAACAATATTTTCCTCATATTTATTATGAACATAAAAATAGTTTAAAAAAAGGCTGATGCACTTATATGAGAGGAAAACAAACAAACTGCAGCTCCCATCAATCCTCGGCTGCCTTGTTGTTGCAGTTTTACTGATGTCTGAAAATCTATTATAGTTTGTTTGTAAACAGACAACTATTTAGTGGCACAGTGCACTGCAGCAGGGGTGTATACAAGCGGTACAACAAACAATTACACACAACATATCAAGCAGGACACAGGGTTATACATTCAAGGGATTACACAATAAAATATATCCTTTATACTTTTATCTGTTTTTCCCTTAAGGGTCCCATTTGGTCCCCTGGTCCAGACCACACAGTTCTGTCTGCGGTTGGGCTTAAACACACACAGACCTTATAACAGACCCCCAACATGACAGTCGTATCTCTCAGTCCACAAAGGGTTTATTCTTTCTCAATTGTCGAGTGGTTTGGATTAAACAATTCCTTTGCTTTGGTCCTGCAGGGAATAACTTATTATATGGCTGCGCAGAGGATATCCTGTCCCACAGAAGCATCATTGGGAACTTGACCCCCCTGAGGTCACCGTTTGCCTTCCAAAGACTGGCGGGCTCTCTGCCTACGCAGCTTGACAAATGCAACTGCTTCTCGGTCTGAGCGGCGGCTTTCCAAAATCTGCAAGATCCGATCTCCTGAGAGGGGAAGATCAGTGAGTGAGATATTTCAGGACTGTTTTATTGTACCTTAACACAAGATTTTCCATGGTAAATCAAATGCCGGATTAGCTATGCTCAGTGACTAATTGCCTGCACTGTTGTATAGAATTGTAGATGAATGCAATGGAAAGCTGAATTTGGGCTTTTTTCCCAGCTGCTGCAATGTTATTATTGGAGGAACTGTCCTCCAATTATATCTGATCTAAAGATGGCTGGGAATTATAAAAAAAAAAAATCTGCATTATTAATTAAATGTTAATATGTACAAGGGCCAAAGAATTTGGTAAATCCTATTCCCCACCTCAAAGTAGCCATATGAGTGGATCTTTAAGTGTATGGCCAGCTTTGAACATACCAGGGGTGCCTTTTTGCCTCCCCTGGTAAGGTGATGCAAACTGTCACCTAAGGCAACATTCTACCCTTGCCCCATGGTTGGAGCTGCCCTCTATGTGTGGTAACCAGACATCCATCGAGTCAGGCATTGAACTCTAGTGTCTATACTGTTTTGTTTTGAACAAGAAAATTGTCCCCCCTTGTGTATTGGGAATGACATAAGTGTGATTTTGTGTTTTTAATATGTATCAGTGTCCCTTTAATAGTTAATTATCAGTAA
This sequence comes from Xenopus tropicalis, assembly GCF_000004195.4. NCBI lineage: Eukaryota > Metazoa > Chordata > Amphibia > Anura > Pipidae > Xenopus > Xenopus tropicalis. The sequence goes on from NC_030686.2 coordinate 44,838,635, forward strand.
ACTTTATTTATCCTTTATTTTCAATGCATGAACTAAGGTTATTTTGGGCAGGAAACTTCATTTATCTGGGTGGTTGTATTTATTAATATGAACAGAATTTAGTAGTTGAGGCCCAGGTATGGTTTGTCACTATAGAATCTGACACTTGTTGGTCCGCTACGGTGAAAGGGCCACAGGTTTCTTGTGAAGTAATCTGAACACAATACACCCTAATAGCCTTGGTTTTGTCTGGCAGGAATAGGGAAACAGGGGGCATTAAGCAACCTCACCAGTACAGCACATTGTGTCATTAATCTGTTACAATTGGCACATATACCCATAACTAATGGCCTCTTATTATGTCTTTGTATTTATTTGAGCTTTTATTTAAATAAAGGCAGAACCACAATAAATATAGCAGATGCGCTGATTGTGCCACAGATTGTATGCATTTTTTTTGTAACACAAAGAAGGCAAATTTGCACTGATTTTGGCCTGGAAAAATGATTGTTGGATTGCAGAGGAATGTCAGAGGGCTGCTGTACTTGCTCAGAGGCAGAGCAGCTCTCAGACACTGGCATGGATTTAACACCTGTTACCTCTTTGTATTCCTGTGTTACGGCCAGGTCTCCAGATTGCCCTAAACAGCTGGGCCATTGTCAGAATGTACAACAGTAGTGACCAGGATCAGGCTAGAAGGTAATAGAGCAGCTGTACTACTGGACATGTACAATAGCCTTATGACATAGGTGAAAACCATAGATCAGTTATTTCTTAAGGGTTTTAGTTGCTCTTTAAATACATTTTATACTGTGCTAGGAGCCAGATAGGCATACCATTGGCACAGAAACACCCAAGGAGTGGGTTTGTGTTTCTGTGGCACTGAGATATGCAATACATATTTAAACAAAAGACACTGACCATTTGGTTTAGGATGGATGAGAGGCAGCCGTGTCTGTGGGATGTTGGCCACAAGGCCCCCCTCTTCCGTCTTCTTTTCCTGTAGACCCGGCAGGCTTGAAAGTGCCAAAAATGCTTCCCCTTCAAAGTCATTGGACCGCAGTGTATCGTAGTCAAACACTGTCAGGAGGAGGCAGGCACCGGCCCCTTTGCACTGTTCTGCTGCCACCAGGCTGAGGAGGAAAACAGAGAGAATGCATGGCAAGGATATCGGACTAATTCTCCACTGGCAGGTACGCCTACATTTGGTTGAGGTTGATTATGCTGCCCTGGAGAAAACGAGAAGTTTATGTGGGGTTGCATACTCTACTGGCGGGTTGTGCAAATCTGTGTGGCTGAAATGAATTCCAAGTAAAACCACTTCCTTCCTGGGGAATTGTATCAGAACTTTTGTTCTTCTGTTACAACAAATGGCATTCACTGCCATGCACAAAACATGCCCAGTAGGTTAAGATTATACTAGATTGCAAACTGGGAACTGGAATTAGATTGTAAGCTCTTCATATTCAATAAAAAGAGCTACATCTCAGCTCCAAATCTAATTAAAAAAAAAAAAGTCACCGCCATAATTAGATTATGGATAAAATTAGATTATAAAGCTGAAAGTGAGTGGCTCATTACTTACAAGTCAAAGGTCTCGTCGTACAGGGGGTTTAGCTCATTCTTTTTGATCTGGGTGCTGCGCGGCTCCACGGCTGGAAAAAGGTGCTTTGGTTCCAGAGTCAGCTGCACAAAGGGGTCACTGCTACCTGTGCAGTAATGTCAGGAGTGTTAAAATAATGCCCCAATTAAGGGTAATATTTACTACTGCCTGGGGAGGGGGCGGCATGAGAGTGACCCAACGAGGGCTGCGCCACCCCACTCCTTCTTGTACCCCTCCTGTACTCCCTCCTATCATCTGTTCAGGTACATTGCCCAAGGCCAGGTGCGGGGGGAAGGGGGAGAGAACTTTCCATTCTCAAAGGGTGGCCCCATCATTATGCTTTCAAGGTGCCACCTTTTCCCTATTTTCATCCCTGCTACTACTGCCCCCAGGGGAAATTCTCAACATTGACATTGTATTTCAACAAATGAAAAATTTTCTTTCATTATTCTTACTACAACTAACCTATCAGACCTAGTTTCTGGTTGGTTGATAGGGGTTACTACTCCCCAGGAAAATGGCTACATCCCCTAGCTTTACCCACACCCAACAATCATTTCAGGCTGTACGTTACTGGCAACTGTAGTTCCAAGAAAGGGAATAAGTATAAATTATTGGTATCTGAGGCATCTCGTGCAAGTTCTGCTCTTGTGAAAAAGGTGTAGGAGGGAAAACCTACAACGGAGAAGCAACGACCGAATATGTTCCACTTGCAATTCAACTTCACCCACATGATATCGCTATGAGTCAGCTCGATGATTTGCACCCATCTGCCCAACAGTTACAGTCACCGATGCTTCAGGTATTGGGTACTTGTAATTAGATTAATACTCAGCATGTGATCTTGTAGGTTTGCCCTCTGCTTCTTGAGCGAATGGAAAACATGAGCATTTTCCTCAAATATGCAAAGAACCATCCCTTACTGCAATTAGCAGCCTTATAACAGTAATGATCTAGGCCTTTAATGAGAGCTATCTATTTTGCTAGAAGTGTCAGCGGCACTGCACATGCTCAGTGTGCTTAGGGGTTACTGAAAAAGAAAGGTTGCCTTTATTAAAAGGGTAATAAGAACAGGCCCTTTTATAACTTACTAAAAGGCAAACTACAGGAAGTTTATCTCTTAAAGTTACGCGCAGTCAGCGGAGGTGCAAGGTAAAATGTAAGAACCCATCCAGGGTGCATCTCTTACCATTGGAATCCAGAGGAAGGAGGTTGACAGCATTGAGAATCTCCACTCGCAGTTTCTGCTCGGATGATCGGTAGCTGGCTTTCACCGTCACGGCCCCATACTTCTCCGAAGTGCACTCGTTCTGCAAGACATGGCAAGAGAGGATGACACAAAGTGAGTTGATTCTCTGTTAATGGCACTCAGAAACCTTCTATGGCCACCCCTTAGAACCTTGCGCTATTCCTGTGTGTCCAATAAATGTTACATACTGTATAGCCTACCTATTGTGTGGTGGATACATTCTTGATTTGGAAAGGGGCTACGTGGGCCAGTTTACCATGGGTCAGCAGGAAAGCATCTGCTTTCCTGCTGACCCATGGTAAACTGGCCCACGTAGCCCCTTTCCAAATCAAGAATGTATCTCACATAGGTGAGAACCAGGGACCTAAAAGCCCCATAGAACCAATAATTAGATCTTTCATTACTGAGGTGAAGTAAAAAAAAAACCCAATTACACATGAATAAGTAATATCTAGTTTAGGGTTTCAAAATTGTCATTGGGGTCTTAGATGTTTGGTGGTAAGGTGGGCCTGACAACAAATGTTGCACCAGGGCCCATTATCCCCAGACAACTTCCTTATGTGTTGCAAAGTAATGGTTGAGTGTAATCCAAACGGGGCTGCTCTGTGCTACAGAGCTCCCAACCCTGACTTCAGCCTGCTAAATTTTATTTTCACAGCCTGGCCCTGCTCTATGCCTGTCCTGGAGTTCAGCTTTGGGGGCATGAGTAGGAGTACAATCAATTAAACATATCGATTACCTGCTGCTGGATTTTGTCCTGGTAATAGTGCTCAATAAGCTTTTGTATGCTGGAGGAGCTGAGACCAAGCTCTTGGTCCAGAGCCTGAAGAAAAGAAAGAAGCAATTTTTGACCGTTTAGGATGAATACATAGGCTTGTTGGGTTATAGCTCTTTACCCTTATCTCTAAAGGAAGGATGAGATAACCAAATGGCGGGATTGTCATGTTGAGCTTGATGTTATCTTATATGAAAGAGGAAGTGAAGGAAGGAGAACTTAGAAGGGGAATACAATTAGCGTGTTTGTTTCCCTTTACTTACAATGAACTCGGCTGTATGAAGGTCTTCGAGTGGTAGCCCACAGCCTTCAGCATGAAAACACAGCTCTAGGTTCTGATGGAAGGAAAGCATACATTACATGTTTTCTTTGGTATTTCCCTCAGCACAGAAAAGCCTGTCATGGAAACTCTTACTGCGGTTACATACAAAAGCTATCAAACTGCAATGCAGTGGGTGACAGACTCTTTTAGTTCAAGACCGCCTTGGAGGTCCAAGCTTTGGTCAGGGACCCCTTAGAATAGCTAAGGTTACAGATATAGGGAAAATACTGGGGTATCAGCCATAGTTCCAGGAATATCTCGTTTTCACACCAAAGCTCACCCTAACTGACCTAACTCACGCTGGGCTTTCAGGTGTGGCTAGGACAGCAAATAGCCATTCTCTCCAAATATTACCCCAACTGGTGTTCAGGCTGAGCTTCTTCAAGCCCCCCATGGGGACTAGACACACAGTTTGGGAACCAATGATTTAGTGAATGTAAGGTGGCATTTTTCCAAAACTGGCAAAAATCTGCTTGCAGGTAACATTAAGAGCTAAACCATAAGCACAACAGTACTCTACACTATGGGAGACTCTTATGGGGGAACAAGGAGAAGAAGAAAAGAAGGTTGGAGGACTACCCCCTCAAAGGTAGGAAAAAAAGCCAAGGCACCCCTGGTTGCAGCTAAGTGTCGGACCCACAGGTCCCATTAGAGATCGGTACAGTGCATTTGGCCCATCAATATTATACATAAACACAAGATTTTACCTTGAGTGCAGCATGGAGCCTCTGATAATAACGCGAGGAGGGGGTGACTTGGGTGGAAAGCCCAGATATAACTATGAGGATGTGTGACCAAAGGAGAGACAGGAGGCTGGGAGGAGAAGAGACAATGAAAAAATCAAGTTGGATTTGTGCATCTATTGCAACACAGTAATGGAATCAGCACTGCTCCAGATGTTGTTTAACTCCCAGTATCCCACCCAGCTGTAAGTTGACTATCCCTGTCTTTTATAAAAAAGAAACATAGGCAAAGTCTTCTCTAGGTATAGTCTTCTCTACGTTCAGTGGAAAATATATTGGACTGCCCTACAAGGGCTTGAGATATTTAAAGCTTGACAAAGGCATGAAGAGATTACAAATATATTGTTCTTTTCGCTCTATGTCCCATTTAAATAGCAGAGATGGGGTTATGGCAAAGGCGTCTCACCAGTTGAAATTTTCTTGCACCAGGTTCTGATTCATGTACTGGAGTTCATTTTCCAAGAACTTCATCAGTGGAATAATGCTCTGTAAGGAGAGGACACAGTCCCGTCATATCCATTTGTAGTGTATGTTTCATTTATAAATATGCTAGAGTCTCATTGAGTGCAACTGGGGTCATACTTACATCATTGGGATCTTTGAAATCATTGACACTGGCAAGAGAGTACAGATGTTTAGCAATTCCAGCATCTAGCTGTGAGAGAGAAAAGAACCCCATGAATATGAGGGAGGGAAGATTGTGCAGGGAAAGTTCAGGGGCACAAGGGGCACTTACCTTTTGTGCAAGCGATTGCACAACCCCACGGATCTCCCGATCCAGGCACACTATGGCCCCCCGCAACTGGTCGTGCAGTGTGTGCTGAAACTGATCAGTGCTGATAACGTGGCTCGTCTTCTGCTCCAGGGATTCCCAGTCCAGCTTGGTGGGTAGAGAACGCACCACCAGGCGCAACTGCTCAATGTTGTTAACCACAAGGCACAACTAGAGTAGAAAAGGGGAATAAAGGTGTGTTACCATATTCAAAATGGACAGCATACAGCTTATAAAGTATAGTGATTAGGCTCCCACTCAAAGACTATCTGCATCCTCCCCCAGCTGTGTTCTTTTTCTTTAAAGAGATACTGACACGGAAAAAACTACTTTTCAAAATATAAATCTACATAAAAAGTTCCCTATGGGTCATGCTGAACATTTTTTGCTGATAGGGCTGCTTTTGTAAGTCATTGTTACTTGAAATTCCTAAACCTGACAACATGACTGGCCAGTTAGGGGGGGATTTGGGGTGAGTGCTTATTTGTGCCCTGGGTACCCCTGGAACTATAGCGGGGTGACTGTTACCCCAATGTTTCTATATATCTGTAACCTTGTTATGGGCTAAGGGGGCCCAGCCTGAAGGCCAGTTAGGGGGGGATTTGGGGTGAGTGCTTATTTGTGCCCTGGGTACCCCTGGAACTATAGCAGGGTGACTGTTACCCCAATGTTTCTATATATCTGTAACCTTGTTATGGGCTAAGGGGACCCAGCCTGAAGGCCAGTTAGGGGGGGATTTGGGGTGAGTGCTTATTTGTGCCCTGGGTACCCCTGGAACTATAGCAGGGTGACTGTTACCCCAATGTTTCTATATATCTGTAACCTTGTTATGGGCTAAGGGGGCCCAGCCTGAAGGCCAGTTAGGGGGGGATTTGGGGTGAGTGCTTATTTGTGCCCTGGGTACCCTTGGAACTATAGCAGGGTCATTATTAGATTAATTTGATTGAGGGTAAAGCTCCATTTACTAATTGCCTCTAAAATTCTACTGCTGAAGAGGTAACACCCAACCACTGCATCAGTTCTGGCTGGAAGTTATAGCTATCATCTTTAGCTTCTTCCCATTGGTCCTGTGTTAGCCCAGGCGTTACCACACTCCATTGATGGCAGAGAGATAGAGCCTGTACCTTACTGGCAGCTTCCGCAGCATCTTTGTTCCCGGATATTTCTTCTGCCCGGCGTTTGATTAGGGAACAGTAGGTGAGAGCAATACGGCACATGTCCTGTAGCACAGAGTAGAGGATGAATAATGTACAGGCAAAGTGAGAGAATGGAACAGAGGGAAGGGGCACAGAATGTCTTATTTTGGCTGCACCAACTAAAACAGAACTGAATATTGTTGTGTGTTTGGAATACGTGGGCACCCAAAGTGGCAAAACTGTCAGGTACCCTGGCTGAATGGAAAAGCCCATTTAAAGGAGAATTATCATGATCTGACTTTAATTTAGTTTAGTTGTCTCCATGGCATCTTTGTGTGTGTTTAGTGTATGTTCCTTACATAGAGGGGTGCCTCCATGACAGGCACAACCAAATGTTATGGAGGCATCTTTATGAAATAAGGAAAAAAACAAACATAACAGCAGCCCACTGCCATGGGGTCTGCACCACCCATAGGCCCCATGCCCCTGACCCCCTAACCACCAGCAATCCAGAAATGGAGGGAAGAGGGGAGCAGGATTTTACCTGCAATCCACCCTCCCTATGGCCAATGGCTGCCCCTATACACTACACAACAGTGTAAATTTAGATAGATGTTCACACATAACATGAATGTATCAAAGACCACTTTTCACTCACCTCTGTGAATTTCACCATGATCATAAAGGCTTCCTCAGGATCCGGCCAGTCCAACTGTTGCCATGTTTTACCAATCTGAGAGTAGCAAGTGGACAAATCGACAGTGGAGGCGCTGTGTTTCTGTAATTCTGAGAGAGGCACCAGCTGTGGGCAGGAAAAGCATCAGGTGAAAGCCCTGTGAGACTATCTAGCACTGCTTGCCACTCTCTAGCCCAGGGATCCCCAACCTTTCTTACTCGTGAGCCACAGTTAAATGTAAAAAGACTTGGGGAGCAACACAAGCACCATAAAAGTTCATGGGGAGCCAAATAAGGGCTGTGATTGGCTATTAGGCAGCCTCTATGCACACTATCAGCTTACAGGGGCTTTATTTGGTAGGAAATCTTGTTTTTATTCAACCAAAACTTGTCCCCAAAAAGTCAAACGCTAAGGGGACACTGAGAGCAACTTCCAAGAGGCTAGTGAGCAACATGTTGCCCCCAAGCCACTGGTTGGGGATCCCCGCTCTAGCCCATAGCAAACTTCCCTGATTAGGAATAGGCAGATACCACCCAGCTACCTTCTGCCTGCGTCACTTTGCTGTTGGAGGAAAATGCCCTTTTTATTTATGGGGTGTACCATGTCCTTACTTCTACGTTCCATTAAAACAGGCTTAAGGTCTCAGCAGCCTCTAAAGGTGCCCATATGAGCTCGCCAAGCAAGCGGATCTTCATCTGATATCCCTACCTATGGGTGGGCGATATCGGGGAGCGTGTAGGCTAATTCGATCGTTTGGCCCTGGGGCCAAACGATCGAATTATATTGGCGGTAATGGGGCAGTCGACTAGATTTTCTAACCTGCCCGATCGAGATCTGGACGATTTCAGACCAGATATCGGTCGGGCAGGCCCGTCAGTAGTCTAAGGGACTGATATCGGCAGCTAGAATCAGCCCGTGTATGGGGACCTTAAGTCTGCTATCTCTGTGTTACAGTACTGACTAAGTGCACATTCCTACCTTAGAGACACTACAGAAAGCTTTCTCCTGCCTATCACTGGGAAAGAGGGTAACGTTCTTCAAGTTTTGAGAATTTATACCAACACTAGTGGTGGCTTTTAGAATCTCACCTGATCGATCTGTACAGCTCGCTGAACCCTCTCCTGAGCAGTTGTATACGCTCTCTGCAACCAGCTGGGCAAAGATTCAGCAAACCAACGGTGGAATCCACTCAAGGGCAGATCATTCTCGCTGCAGGAAAGGAAGACATATCCCATGAAACACACCACAAGACTACTCAGAGCAATGGCAGCAGAGTGGCCTATTTTATAACATAGCTTTTGGGGGGCCTTAAACAGTTACCTTTTGGCCATGTGTACATGGAGCTTGTGCAGTTCCCTCAGGGTGAGGTATAACTGATACAGGATCTCGGAGAGCTGAGGGCTGGAACTGAGCTTTAAAGAAGGCAGCTGGCTAAGCAAATGCTGGGACACCTAAAGAACAAAACACAAAGGGAGCACAAAAGCTGAAAGTTGGACAGAGTCAGGAGCACTGTTAGTGATGTGAACAACTTGGGAGAACTGGAAGGCAGAATGATGTGCAAAAGACATGAAAAAGGTAGGAAATCAGGACTGCAGAAGGATGAGTTGGAACTCATTGCTCACCAGTTCCTCCAACTCCTGGAAGGTCAGGCTGAAAATATCCACCTTAATTGTGCTGAGAAAATATAAGAGGGAGATCAGAGGTCATTAGATTCCCAAGAGAGAGATGTGACATTCAGCAGGCCTCTAGTTACAGCAAATAGTGTTTTGCTTATAGGCAGTTTTCTGGGCAGGGGTATACTTTATAGACTTCATCATGGCCACTAGGGTTGATTTTCTACAAAATAGAAATGAAGATTGCCTCTACAGATGCAATAGGAGGCATTCAGCTTTCATCTTTCTCTAATCCTTGGTTTTACATGGTGGTGGAAAACAACAGACAGTAGGGGATGTCCCAAACAAATATAAGACGTCACCATAAGTTCCCAGTTCCCTTTAGAAGCCCATAAGAACTGTGCAACAGTGCAGATGTTTTAAGAAAAGCTTATAAGCCAGTTAGACTAGGGTTAGATTAGGGTGTCCATCTGGTTGGTAAAATGTACCTCATTGTCAGTTGTAAGGCTTTAAACAGGCATAAACAGGCTATAAACAGGCGTTGTTGATATGGCCACCCATGACCATATCAGCAGCTTACTGGCCAATATTTGGGGCAAAAACTATGACCTCCTCAACCGATATCTATTAAGGGTTCAGTCAGATATCAGAAACTCGGACAAATGCTGTTATGGTGGTACAGGCCACACTGGGCCCTGGATTTATACCTCCCCTAACAAGTCTTCACGTGCCCCCCCCCCATGTGATCCAATAATTGGAGCAGGGGCCAAATGATTTGATCATTCTGATTTGTGAGAGAGTCACATGTTACTTTATCTTTATTCTGTCACTGCTGTGTCACATGAGTGATGTCTCACTTGATAAAGCACTTGTTCCACGTCTTGTGGCAGCTCTGCAAGTCACTTGTTACATCCGACACCAGCCTTACTAAGGACTTAAGGTTCTCCTCCTGGTTCTGCAAATGAAAAACATATAACACATGAAACAAGAGAAGAGGGCTCATATAATAGGTTTAGTGTGCTTGTGTGCATCTAAGGGTGCCATTTATTTAACACCCAAGCCCACCTAGTGCACTTACTTACAGAGCTCTAGATGCTTGCTCTTTTATGACATGTTTTTGAAAACCATAAATATTATCACTTGAGGTTCCTTCTTGCACTCAAGAACAAGATTTACCCCACCTTCAAACCTGGTTATGTTTTATAGTGCAGAGTCTGGAAGGTCCTAGCCACATCCAGTACAGTAAGAAATGTCAGCAGTAGCATTTCATTCCCATATTTTGTGTTAGTGTGAATGGCACCAGGATCCAATTGATATTACTAACCTGTATCATTGGCTGCAGGTGTTGCCTCTTCAGGTCAAACCATTCATGGGTTCCAGCCTACAGAGACGGGAAGGGTTGAAATCCTGAATACAGAAATCGATAACTCCAACGCAAGGACGTTTAAAGGGAGAGAAAGCTTATTAACAGGATGCTATTGCATTGTCCATGCATTTTATAGCAAGGTTTGTTATGCCACTAATGGTAAAGTAGTTAAATATAAATATGGACTTTGAACCTAATGGGATAGCTGAGACCACCAGTGCCAGAGGCATACCATTCTAAACATAAGTTATATAACAACATAATATCTGCAGCCCTCCAGCAGATGGTGTCCTATTAGTGCCAGCAATGGACAGACGTTCCTAGAAGCTCTATAAAAACACAGCTATTGGGCCAGTGATTTTATAGTTTTTTTTTATTCAATGCTTTTATTGAGTTTACAAATAAAGACAACATAAACTGGGATGACATCTGAGTTTGATTTGTTTTTACAATAAAACTATTTGTTTTAACAAGGCACGTAGCTATGTTTTCTTGCATTTGCACAAGTTCATAAAAAAATCTCGTAGTGTAACATAGATTGGTAATGTAAAACACCGTGGTCGTTCGGAGAAGTTAGGCCTCTATATAGTGGGTGTTTGTCTATAGTGTTTCTCAGTGTGTTGTTCTTCGGGGGTTTTCGAGCCATGGGCCCCAGACTTTATCATATTTGTCTGGGTGTCCTCTGTTTTTATAGGTAATTTCTCTATAAGGAAGTGCTTGATTTACGAGTGTCCTCCAGCCACTTAGAGTTGGAGATTCAGTTGATAGCCATTTACTTGTTATGTGTTTGTGGGCTATGTGGAGGAGCTCGGTTATTGCTGTTCTTTCATATGTATTTGGGTATAGGTGTTCGAGGATGGCCAGTAGGCATACCTTGGGGTCCAGTGGTACTGGGGATCCCATCACGTCATGGATAAATTGCGTTATTTGTTTCCAGTAATCAGTAATTTTATATTTAATAGGTTACCTTGATGGCCTCTGTAACCCTCTCCTGCAGGTCTGGGGTTAAAGAGCACAGTTCTCGGAACGCTTTGGTCTTGCACATCTGAATGAGTACCCTGTGGGGAGCAAAAGGGCACATTGGGTTAGGGACACACAAGGAGGATGAGGCATCAGTAAGTACATCGAGAGCAAAATTAAAATGAAGAGTGTAGCAGGAGGACCCACAGGAACCAATCAACAATTAGCTCTTATCAGTTTGCTGCACGTTGAACACAAAAAGCAAATATCTGATTGGTTGAGCTGGATCACTGCACTGAGGTAGAGTTTAATGGAAGAGCAAAGACAAGTAGAAACAAGTAAAAAAAAAAAAAGAACATGAACATTAAGTCAGAAATGAGGACCAAGTAGTGTTAAAGCTGGGGCACTATAGCAGCACCATATAGCTAGGTTGAGGAGTGATTGTAGGGATTGTATTAGCGTGATACCCAACAGACCCAAGACTTAAGGTAGGGGTGATTCCTAGAAATGGAGCACAGACAGGTGGAGCACAGAGATAAACAAATGAATGGCAGACTAACAACAAAGCCACTCACCGCAGCAGGCTCTGCAGGCGTTCAACTGAGCGTGGGGCAGACAGAGGGAACACTATCCGGTACCTTTGCAGCAGGGACACTCCATATACCAAGAGGGACTCAAAGGATTCGGCAAGCTCTGCTTTCTGGAATAGAAACAGGACTTGGTAACCAGGGTTGTCCCCTTGGCAATAAGGGTGGTTGGCACAGCACAGTTACGGGGTTACTAATACCTGTTCATCCTGGAGCCGCCCCTGTACCCAAAGGTACTCAATACTCGTTATGTGGTGCAATAAACAGCTACTGCTGAATTCCATACTCTGGTACAGCTTACTGTATGCCAGCCACTGCCTGAGGGGCACAAAGATGGAGAATGGTGACCACACAGGATTATGGGGCGTCAACATATGGCAAAACAACTTAAACCACGGAGAACCAACTCACAGGGGGAAAAATCCTGTTTTCATCACTTGCTATCCAACCTCTTCTTGAGCTACCTATTGTATCTTTCATGAAAGCAAATTTTGCCGTAGACTAGTAACCGATAGCAACTTGTCAGCAATTATCTTTTACTGGTTTACTGCTGTGATAATACTAAAACCAAGCACATGATAGGTACTTAGTGCAGTTAGAATAAAGAAATCCAACAATTGATTGGTTGATATGGGTTACTGGGCTGGGACAAATTTGGCCCATATTATACATTACCCAAATTTGTCACTCACGCCAGGCCCTGGTGAAACTCTGACAGATCCTTCTGGGTGGCATGCAGATACAGGATGGTGGCACCGTGAGGGCTGATTTCTCCATTCCAAGTGATGTTGGTTGCCTGAGCAGAGTTTGTAGCAGTTTAGTATGTATTGAGATTTGCTGTATGATAAAGTAATAGGACAGGTACTGTACCTCATGGCGGGTAATCTCATGGCGCACAAACTGCTGCAGTAGCTGTCTGTGGACAATATAACTGGGAGTTTTGGTCAACATGGTTCCTCTCTGGAGGAGGGTAGAAGGAGAAATACAATCAGGACTTGATGTAAGCTGTACAATTCAGTTATATGAGGATATTATGGTGCTGTAATGGTTCCTTACCTTTTTGTGGGTGAGAAGGAACTGCAGGTGACAGCGGCCTCTTTCAGGGTAGGTCTCAGTGCGAGGTTCCAGATTGTACCAGCAATCCTCCTTACATTTTAGGCCCTGCCAGGAGAACAGGGTTTAATCTCTGGCTTCTAATCTGTATACAAAATAATACCCCCGTGTCTCATCACCTGTCATTCATCCAATGGTCTTCTCCCTCCCACACTCACGTGCACTACTAGAAACCCCCAACCCACCAACACATTCAGCACAGTCTCTTAGTCTCACCCGCAACTGCAGAACCACATTGCCCAGAAAATCATCCTGACCCTTGTCCTTTCGAGCTTCTTTAAATATCCTGAGAGAAGAGGCACAAAATTATACAGTAACACCAAAAATAGAGGAATATCCAAACACCCTCAATAAAGATAACAACAAAGAAGTTTATGCTGTTGCCTGCATGAAGACTCCAAGTACTTCCAAGTACAGCCTAGACTGGATAAATGGTTCACTTCATGGAAACATGTTGGAATTCTGCTCTAGCCAAAGAGACTATATATATATATATATATATGAACCACAGAGAGATGTCCTTCAAAGGAAGACATACTTATCATCTATAGTTATACGGCAGATTGTAAGCTAAAAACAGACCTACCACCCCCTGCAAGAGAGACATGCTACTTGGAGAAGATAACTCATTCTCACCTCTTTAAGCCATGAAGATCCGTGAGGTCTCCCAGCTTTGTTCTGACAGTTTCCACATCATCAGAGTCCCTGTAAAAGGAAACACGGGATCAGAGGTGGTTGTAAGGGGGCATACATAAGGGGGATAGTAGCCACTACCATAAGTTGTCATTATTGAGAAAAGCCATATGGCAAGTAAGGACCACATCAAGGCCGACCAGAGAACAGTCCTCACCACATGTCCATTTGAAAACTTGCTTTTTCCATGTCTTCGATCTCCCTGAAACACAAAAGGACAGTGCTCATAAACACATAGAATTTTTCCATGCGGGTGATAAACGTTTTATTTTCAACGCTAGGTTTGGTTCTTTTACAGTTGGACAGTGCTGTAGCACATTTTGCCCTTTCTGAAAAGAAAGATAGGTACTAGGAGATGGGCCAGTAATCCTTAGTTAATGGTGCCCATTATAATTTATTGAGGTTTATTATTATTTATTGAGTTGCCTAGAGTTGTCCATAGCAACCAACTAGTGTAAGCAGCTCCTGATGGACAGCTACACTAGTGCAATTAACCCCATTATGTATCTTCTGCAGTTTACTGGATTTATATAGCTATAATTGTCTCTTTTTTGGAATCATTTAGAATGAGAAGGAACAGTGCTACCTACAATATGAAAGTCTCATTCCACACAGGATTTAGTGTCTGGCCTATAATCTGCGTCCTGTGCATCCGATCTTCAGGAATGGTGTTCCTAACCACTGCTTTTTGCTTCTGTTTCCTATCAGGACTGCTGTCCCGGGAACGGCCGCTTGACCGGTGGTCGATTCCTAGCAGGCAGTATGGGTCGCTGAAGCCTGTAAGGTAAGCAAATGCCATAGTAAAGAGGGTAGAAATAGAAAAGAATATAATAAGAATATAATAACAAGACTTCACTGACCACTGACGTCTTTTCCCAGAATCCCTTTCGCTTCTTTAACAGTGACTTTTAAACAACGAATCGGGGCCTGTAAGGAAGCAGAGATATTACAGTTGGGTCCCGCTAGTGTTGATGGATGGAAAGGCATAATGTAAGAGGCAATGGCATCTTGGCATAGCTGGCACTAAGGAAGGGACATGAAAAATACAGCAAGTGTGCAAAATATCCTGCACTCACTGGTTAAAATGTTAACAAACCTCCAGTCCTCTGACACGTTGTAAGATGGCTTCATGCTCTCCTGGATCCATGTTGAAGGCCTGTCAGGGGAAGATTTAAAATCTCACTCTTAATGCTCTCTGTGGCTAGAGGAGCCTGACCCATATATTATAGATTCCCCTGTGTGTGACCCTGTAGTGGGTGGTACAGACTCCAAGTCCCATAATTCCACCTGCCTGTGGGTGGGTATTACCCCGTTTACTGCCACTGCCCTTAGCACTAATAGATCACTATACAGTCACTTAAAACCAATCCCAGTCACCTTCTGTAGATAGTCATAGAGCTGCTCCTCATTATAAATGTGCTCAGGCTCTGGCATTCCCATGCGGTGTATGATGGTGTAAAGAGCTTCGCCGTACAGTAGGTTCCGCTGAGCAGAAAGAGAGATATTATTAGCCCTATTCTGGATGTGGAACTTGTTAATTTGTGAGAATATAAGCCTCAAAAGATTTAGAGAGATGGTCTGAAGTGTCCTAATGACAATAGCATGTAAGCCAGTCATTTGGTTATGGGTTAGAATGTGCTAGGCTCCGTGTAAAGAGGTTTCTCTGTAAGGTCACAGTGGGATAATAGCCTCTGGCTGTGGGATAGCAGGTATAGTAGGGAGAGATGGTGCCTATAGTAGCAGTGGGGGGATAATAGCCTCTGGCTGTGGGATAGCAGGTATAGTAGGGAGAGATGGTGCCTATAGTAGCAGTGGGGGGATAATAGCCTCTGGGAAGGGACTGGGGCTGTGGGATAGCAGGTATAGTAGGGAGAGATGGTGCCTATAGTAGCAGTGGGGGGATAATAGCCTCTGGCTGTGGGATAGCAGGTATAGTAGGGAGAGATGGTGCCTATAGTAGCAGTGGGGGGATAATAGCCTCTGGGAAGGGACTGGGGCTGTGGGATAGCAGGTATAGTAGGGAGAGATGGTGCCTATAGTAGCAGTGGGGGGATAATAGCCTCTGGGAAGGAACTGGGGCTGTGGGATAGCAGGTATAGTAGGGAGAGATGGTTCCTATAGTAGCAGTGGGGGGATAATAGCCTCTGGGAAGGGACTGGGGCTGTGGGATAGCAGGTATAGTAGGGAGAGATGGTGCCTATAGTAGCAGTGGGGGGATAGTAGCCTCTGGGAAGGGACTGGGGCTGTGGGATAGCAGGTATAGTAGGGAAGAGATGGTGCCTATAGTAGCAGTGGGGGGATAATAGCCTCTGGGAAGGGACTGGGGCTGTGGGATAGCAGATATAGTAGGGAGAGATGGTGCCTATAGTAGCAGTGGGGGGATAATAGCCTCTGGGAAGGGACTGGGGCTGTGGGATAGCAGGTATAGTAGGGAGAGATGGTGCCTATAGTAACAGTGGGGGGATAATAGCCTCTGGGAAGGGACTGGGGCTGTGGGATAGCAGGTATAATAGGGAGTGATGGTGCCTATAGTAGCAGTGGGGGGATAATAGCCTCTGGGAAGGGACTGGGGCTGTGGGATAGCAGGTATAGTAGGGAGAGATGGTGCCTATAGTAGCAGTGGGGGGATAATAGCCTCTGGGAAGGGACTGGGGCTGTGGGATAGCAGGTATAGTAGGGAGAGATGGTGCCTATAGTAGCAGTGGGGGGATAATAGCCTCTGGGAAGGGACTGGGGCTGTGGGATAGCAGGTATAGTAGGAAGAGATGGTGCCTATAGTAACAGTGGGGGGATAATAGCCTCTGGGAAGGGACTGGGGCTGTGGGATAGCAGGTATAGTAGGGAAGAGATGGTGCCTATAGTAGCAGTGGGGGGATAATAGCCTCTGGGAAGGGACTGGGGGCTGTGGGATAGCAGGTATAGTAGGGAGTGATGGTGCCTATAGTAGCAGTGGGGGGATAATAGCCTCTGGGAAGGGACTGGGGCTGTGGGATAGCAGGTATAGTAGGGAGAGATGGTGCCTATAGTAGCAGTGGGGGGATAATAGCCTCTGGGAAGGGACTGGGGCTGTGGGATAGCAGGTATAGTAGGGAGAGATGGTGCCTATAGTAGCAGTGGGGGATAATAGCCTCTGGGAAGGGACTGGGGCTGTGGGATAGCAGGTATAGTAGGGAGAGATGGTGCCTATAGTAACAGTGGGGGGATAATAGCCTCTGGGAAGGGACTGGGGCTGTGGGATAGCAGGTATAGTAGGGAGAGATGGTGCCTATAGTAGCAGTGGGGGGATAATAGCCTCTGGGAAGGGACTGGGGCTGTGGGATAGCAGGTATAGTAGGGAGAGATGGTGCCTATAGTAGCAGTGGGGGGATAATAGCCTCTGGGAAGGGACTGGGGCTGTGGGATAGCAGGTATAGTAGGGAGAAATGGTGCCTGTATATGTGGGTATCCATAAATAATAGTTATCTGTGTGACACTTCTTACCTGCGCAGATTGAGAAAGTGGTTTGGATTCAATATCCGGCTCTTTGACAGATTGGCCTTGCTGTGTTCGCACTGTTCCTTTCTTCCGGTACTTGGCCTGTGGAGGAGACATAATAGGTAAATATACATTATCACTAAATATATAATATATTTTTCTATTTTAACAGTTCATTGGATCTGTCCTTATCTTTCCCATTCTCATAGCTGAATTATTAAAACTCTTGGTACAGCAGCATAGTAAACAAGCTTATTAGATACACAGGGCTGCCCAACTGGACCTTCCCAACCTGGATGTACCCCTTGTTTGACGAATGGTTCCCCAGATATCTTTGAACAACATCACAGTTTTAATATACTCTGGCCCAGGAATATGTTATATAGATGACTACTGCCCCATGATATAGAAGGGGTTGGCAAGTACTGAGATAATGGTTAAGTGAACTTGCTTCCGACTGCTCTAATTCTGAATGAATATATATTATTGCTGCCATAAAGTAAGACAGTATAGCTGTTTTTAACCAATAAGGAAATACAAATGTACATTCTTGTGCAACTCTTTTCAAAGGACAAAAGGCCCTATCACAATTATAGAGCTAGGCAGGGCTCAGTAACCAATATATTGCTATTTGCACATACTATTTATCACGGCTGAAGGTGCAATTACCAGTATTATGGGATGTTTTTACCTCTCTGCGGGTGAAGCCGCGCCGAACTGGTTGGGGCTCCATCTGTAACACAGAAAAATAATGAGGGTGCTGGGTTGTGTGCCTAGAACATTCCTTCTCTGTATATTTGTACAGGTATGGGACCTGTTATCCAGAATGCTCGGGACCTGAGGTTTTCCGGATAAGGGATCTTTCTGTTATTTGGATCTCCATAACTTAAGTCTGCTAAAAATCAGTCAAATATTGAATAAACCCAATGTTTATAAACCAAATATTGAATAAACCCTTGTTTTGCCTCCATTAATGATTAATTATATCTTAATTGGGATCAAGTACAGGTACTGTTTTATTATTACAGAGAAAAGGGAATCATTTAACCATTAAATAAACCCAATAGGACTGTTCTGCCCCCAATAAGGGGTAATTATATCTTAATTGGGATCAAGTACAGGTACTGTTTTATTATTACAGAGAAAAGGGAGTCTTTAAACATGAAATAAACCCAATAGGGCTGTTCTGCCCCCAATAAGGGGTAATTATATTTTAGTTGGGATCAAGTACAGGTACTGTTTTATTATTACAGAGAAAAGGGAGTCATTTAACCATGAAATAAACCCAATAGGGCTGTTCTGCCCCAATAAGGGGTAATTATATCTTAGTTGGGATCAAGTACAGGTACTGTTTTATTATTACAGAGAAAAGGGAATCATTTAACCATGAAATAAACCCAATAGGGCTGTTCTGCCCCCAATAAGGGGTAATTATATCTTAGTTGGGATCAAGTACAGGTACTGTTTTATTATTACAGAGAAAAGGGAATAATTTAACCATGAAATAAACCCAATAGGGCTGTTCTGCCCCCAATAAGGGGTAATTATATCTTAGTTGGGATCAAGTACAGGTACTGTTTTATTATTACAGAGAAAAGGGAATCATTTAACCATTAAATAAACCCAACAGGGCTGTTCTGCCCCCAATAAGGGGTAATTATATCTTAGTTGGGATCAAGTACAGGTTCTGTTTTATTATTACAGAGAAAAGGGAATCATTTAACCATTAAATAAACCCAATAGGACTGTTCTGCCCCAATAAGGGGTAATTATATCTTAGTTGAGATCAAGTACAAGGTTCTGTTTTATTATTACAGAGAAAAAGGAAATCATTTTTAAAAATTAGAATTATTTGCTTATAATGGAATATATGGGGGGATAACAGGTTTCCAGATAAGGGTTCCCATACCTGTATTGATGTTTAAGGCAACTAAACATCAGTCCTATAGGGTAACATTCTTGTTTCACAATATCTTTGTAATCTCTTCTTAATTCTTAAATATTCAGTGCAATGCATGATTGTATGGATAGATGTACGTGACAGAATGAGGCAAGTGCTGAGTTTTGTGGCTGTTAGCGACTTTGACAGAATGTAGCAGCTTGTTTATGGGTAGGAGAAGACGAGAGGGTGAAGTAACAGGGAGAGCAGAAAGAGGAAGGGGCGCGGAGGTCTGTGAGTAGGAAGGAGAGACACAAGCAGTATCATTTCTGGTATACAGAAGAAATTTCCCTCAGCAAAGAGCTATGAGAGCCCTGTACCGAGCAGCTGTGGGGGACTTTCCTAGTCTGCAGCTTGTGCTCACTTATCTGAAAAAAGGCTTTTAAACGGGGGTCACTGACCCCAGCATCCAAAAGACAAATGTTCTAAAAGGCTACAATTTTATTGTCATTGCTACTTTTTATTAGTCATTTTAATATTAAAGCCCTCTCCTATTTGTATCCCTGACCCTCATTTAACTCAGTGCCTGGTTGCTAAGGTAATTTGGACCGTAGCAACCAAATAGCTGCTGAAATTCCAAACTGGAAAACCACAAATAATAAAAATATGAAAACAAATTTCAAATTTTGTCAGAATCACGCTCTCTGCATTATGCTTAAAGTTAATATAAAAGTGAATAACTGGGTAACCACAGCCCTGATTATGGCAGGGACTAGCAACCTGAAACCCTGCAGCTGTTGCTGAACTATAACAGTTTAGTTGCGTCTAACAGGCATGGAGCTGGATTAACTCCCATCACTGACCTGGGTCCCCCTTTTGCCAAACTATGGCACTCTATTAGGAGAGTCAGGGAAGGCATCAATAGAACCCCGAGTTTTTGGAAGGGAGCAGCTAATACAAGATGGGCTTATGCTAGGCCTTAGCAAGCCTGGACTAGCAGTCTGTGGATTGTGGCAAATGAAACTATGCAGTTATCTTAAACTACAACTCCCAGCATTCCCCTATTAAACCAGGACAGTGAAAGAAAGCAGTGTGGATGTACATACCTCCAAGTCTTTATTTTCAGATGGGGGGCTGTCGCCATCATTTTCGTGGGGTTCCATGTTGCAAACAGTATCTCTTGCATACACACACACACACACACACAAAGATACACTGACAGCCTCTCTGACTCCTACTGAACCCAACCCATGATCCCTCAGTCAGGCAGTTTACTGAGACAGTCCCCAAAATCTCTCTTCATTGAGTCAAGCTCCCAGCAGGCTCTCGCTGAGCTGTATCCGGATTCCCACCTGGCCTGTATTTTAGTGGGTCAGTCGGTATTGGCCGGTGAAGCCAGTATTAATAGTAGTTAAGAAATGTAACAGCCTGTTTATTTTCCTAAGCAAACTCCCAGCAGGCTGCTTACGGAACCAAACTCCCAGCAGACTGCTTACTGAGCCAATCTCCCAGCAGGTTGTCCACTAAGCCAATCTCCCAGCAGGCTGTTCACTAAGCCTATCTCCCAGCAGCCAGTTTACTAAGCCAAACTCCCAGCAGGCTGTTCACTAAGCCAAACTTTCAGCAGCCAGTTTACTAAGCCAAACTCCCAGCAGCCGGTTTACTAAGCCAAACTCCTAGCAGCCGGTTTACTAAGCCAAACTCTCAGCAGCCGGTTTACTAAGCCAAACTCCCAGCAGGCTGTTCACTAAGCCAAACTCCCAGCAAACATAATCACAAAGACAATCTCCCAGTAGGGGCTTGCTGGGCCATACCTAAGAATTGGTTAGGGACCCCCATGCAGCCGTCTGAGCCAATCACAGAGCACCGATCCTCACCGAGCCACACTCACACTGCGCTGCTCACTCATCCTCTTTCAGAATCATTTATGCCCTTCGTTTCTGATCCTTCTACAGTTTCACAGAGGAAACCACAACTTTATCTGTAAGTAGGAGGAAGTGAGGCAGCAAGTGTGACCGAGCAGAGTCTCTTTGGTGGGAGGTTTGCTCCAACATCTACCAGCTTGAGGGAAGGACCTCCAGCCAAGGTACAGCAGTGTTTCATAACCTTTATCTCAGGGGACCCAAATAAGAACAGGAAATGCAGAATTAGCACAGAGCAGCTTTTATTGGCTAACATAGTGGATACTAAAATGCAAGCTTTTCGGCTTACGTTGCACAACACTCAGACCCAAATTAGCTAATTAATAGTAAATGTAAAAATATCTTTAGGGCCTTTAGGGTCATACCTAAAGGCAAGAATGGTCTAATGCTTATCTACTGCCTTAGATATTCCTGGGACTGTAGTAGGGTAGCCTTGTGTTTATACATTTCTCTAAATTGATTAAAGCTCATTGGTGATTGGTTGCCTTTGTGCCCATGTCTGCTAATGGAAAAAAAAAGAATCCTTGTATGTCCCTGTGGCATGGTCTTTTTATCTCTTAAAGAATATGAAGAACAACAGAAGATAATGTTATCCATTAATCTCAAGCCTTCCTGGTCCTGCTCTCTGTTTGTGTCCTATAACAATGCAGCCCATAATATCCCCATCCATACACAGCTAATTTTTTTGCAATGGCAAAAGGTGCAATAGCGAGGGTTTTGTCACCTATGAGGTCCATGATATCCCCAGTGTTAGTAAATGCTCATACTAAAAGAATGGAAAGAAAAACAATCTAACCTGATATAAGACCCAGAGGATATGCCTTGTGTAGCAGCTCCTGTGCAGGACGTGGACTTTAACCTTTTGTACACAGAAACACCTTCAGGGGCAGATTAACTAAGCAGTGCTCAACGTGAGCAAGCCTATAGCATACCAGGAAGCATTGTAAATACCACTGCCGTACAATGAATATTTCCTAAAACATAAACATCTTTACAGTGAAATCGTTATTCATTCATGGCAGTTATTCATCTCTGGAAATATTTGTTTCTGGTAATGTCACTGGTTTGTTAAGCAATCCATACTGCCAAGTTAGGAGGTCCCCCTCCCCAGGGGTCCCATTTTTTACTCCAACGGTCATCTGGGACCCCTTTTGTGATGGGCGAAATGTTTAGCCAGGCATGGATTCGCGGCGAATTTCCGCGTTTCGCCATTGGCGGATTGTTTCGCGAAATGGATGAAAAAATTTGCCGCGGAAAAATTCGCCGCACGTCCAATAATTGTCGCCGGCGTCAAAAAAGAATAGCCGCGCAACAAAATAATAGCCGCGGGCGATGAAACAATAGCCGCGCGGCAAAATAATAGCCGCGGGCGACGAAACAATAGCCGCGGGCGACGAAACAATAGCCGCGCTCGACGAAACAAAAGCCCCGGGACAAAATAATAGCCGCGGGCAACAAAACAATAGCCGCGGGCAACGAAACAATAGCCGCGGGCAACGAAACAATAGCCGCGCGACGAAACAATAGCCGCGCGACGAAACAATAGCCGCGCGACGAAACAATAGCCGTGCGACGAAACAATAGCCGCGCGACGAAACAATAGCCGCGCGACGAAACAATAGCCGCGCGACGAAACAATAGCCGCGCGACGAAACAATAGCCGCGGGCAACGAAACAATAGCCGCGCGACAAAATAATAGCCGCGGGCAACAATTTTTTTTGTCGCACGACATTTTCGCCGTTTCGCGGATCTTTTGAAAGATTCGCAAATTTTTCGGCGAAGTGAAACGGAACAGATTCGCTCATCACTAGTGGTGGGGTCTGCCAACCAATAGCATGATACCTCAATGAAAAATACATTAGGTCATGCCACTGATCCAACACAACATGCCCATTACGTCATAATTATGCCCGTAATTAGACCAAACACTGCCCGCTTCATTATAGGCCCTGCCACTTTACAGATCACCTTCACATCCAGGGGCGGGCCAAGCCGACCGGGCGCCCTAGGCAACCCGGTCGGCCAACTCCGCCCACCTCCCCGCCCCCCCGAACGGCGCATGCGCGCCAAAGCACAGGAGAAGGTTCAGGGGGGCGGAGGGATTAGATCGGTCATTGCCTCCGCCGCTAATGACGATGACAAAGTAGCACTAGGGGTAGGCAGGAGAGGCTGCCTGGCGCCCCTCAATCGTTGCGCCCTAGCAGCTGCCTCTTCTGCCTACCCCTAGTTCCGGCCCTGTTCACATCTCTTAGTCACAGGGCACCTATCTGGGTACCCCTAACAGACCCTGACTGGCAATCTGTGGATTCTGCCAAATGCCAGAGGTGCCAGGTCTGCCAAGGTGAAGTAAACAATCATCTATAGACCTCTATGACCCAGTGCCTCTTAAAAGGGACCTGTCACCTACACATAAAAAGCTGTATAATAAAAGGTCCTTTAAAAATGAAACATGGAACCCAAATTTTTTTTTTTAATTAAATCATCCATACCTGTTATAAATGTATTTAAAAATCTGAGCTGTCAATCATATATTGCCTGCCCCGCCTCTATGCCGAAGGCAAGTATTGAAGATTTGGGGGGGATACAAAGCTTTGCCTTAATAATACTGCACACAAAATGGCGCCAGCCTGCCGAAGGCATAGAGGCGGGGCAGGCAATATATGATTGACAGCTCAGATTTTTAATTACAATTACTTTCATTTTAATTTCAGCACTTCCTAGATATCGCTTAGAAGGCAAATATTGAAGATTTGGGGGGGATTTTTAATTACAATTACTTTAACTTCCCATTCAGCACTTCCTGGATATCACCCAGATGGCAAATGCATAAAATTTTGGGGGGGATACAAAGCTTGCCTTAATAACAGTGTACCCAAAATGGCGCCGGCCTGCTGGCTGTGACTGTAAACTCCAAGACTGAAGGGAAAAGAAATGAAAATTTATATAGTGTAAGTAAAGTTTATTTTGCTCAACTAACGTGATAGAAAAGGATATGGAATTATTTCTTAGGGTGACAGTTTTCCTTTAATAACTGACTCAAGAATTGAACTGGGAAAAAAGGACTCACACATCCAGACTAAATCTGCTTTCCCTCAACAGAAAAAACCCTGTAAAACTCCCATTATTCTCACAATACCCATTTCATAAGATGATTTTAGCAACTGCAAAATAAGGAAGTAAATGACAGTAAGTCAAGCCGGGCCGGGCAGGCTTCTATATAAGTATATACTGTATATACTCGAGTATAAGCCTAGTTTTTCAGCACCCAGAATGTGCTGAAAAAGTCCCCCTTGGCTTATACTCGAGTCAGGTGCCATGGGTCCCTCTAGGCTAAAACCCTCTCTCCTTTGTGTGCAAATTAGGCCACCTGCAACCAGACCCTCCAGTTCCCTGGCCTAGGCTCCCACTAGCAATACTTATTTCCCCTTACATCTCCTCCGGTATCGGGACTGCTGCCAGTTTGCCAATGCGCAATGAGTATGGGGTAGTACTCATATTGTTTTTGTTGACCCTCTTCTCCACTTACAGAGCTAGTTTACTGTTTTTCTTTGAAATAAATATTGAAAAAATATACCCCACTGATGCCTCAATTAATGTCATTTTATTGGTATTTATTTTGATTATTAAAACTTAGCAGTAACTGCTGCATTTCCCACCCTAGGCTTATACTCGAGTCAATAAGTTTTTCCAGTTTTCTTAGGTAAAATTAGGTACCTCGGCTTATATTCGGATCGGCTTATACTCGAGTATATACGGGTAGTCTATATAAGTAACAATCAGCCTTTAGTCAAATCTATGCTCACTGGAGTATTTTCGTGAAGGCCTAACCAGCACAAATACATTTTCTAAAGCAAAAAGGTATTATACATAGCTATGGCACTGCATTTATCCTACCATGTGTTCTGAAAAATTTATATTTCTTTATATATTTTTTAGTTTCATATTTCAACTTAAGGGAGGGGGTACAGACGGTAAAAAGGGTAAGGGGGTTTGCACATTCATTTTTTACCAAAAGAGTGAAATAATGAAGTCTATAAAACAAGTTATTTTCTATTTAAAACCACAAACCATATTGTATAGATTTACATTATAAAGCCTTCCGTCTAGTCACTAAAAAAAATTAATATTTCTGGGGAAATGATACATGTGCCACCGCCCCCCCACCCCTCCGCTGCACATGTGTGCCTGTGCTAAAGCTTTTTATTGACGCAATTGGGGGTGAAGGGAGGAACAGATGACAGACTGGGTTGGCGGGGTCCACAGTGCCAGTGGCCTGGGCCAATCGCATTTTTTCCTGGTATCCTGCCAGCCCATTCCAACCCTGCATCTTGTAGACCAGGGGTGGGCAAACTTTTTGGCTCAGAGGCCACATTGACTTACAGACGGGCCAGGCCAGCATTGCGCCGTTTCCGCTCGTCAGTCCCCAGACGCCAAGTCTGGCATTCCAAGTACCCAGAGACCCAAACAGCCCCCCAGCCCAATAAATAGTGACTGTCTATGGCACCTTACAGCAGCCCCTCTGGCATTTGCCTGAACCCACAGATTGCCAGTCTGGGCCTGGGTCCTGGCATTCCAAGTACCCAGAGGCCCAAACAGCCCCCCCAGCCCAATAAATAGTGACTATGGCACCTTACAGCAGCCCCTCTGGCATTTGCCTGAACCCACAGATTGCCAGTCTGGGCCTGGGTCCTGGCATTCCAAGTACCCAGAGGCCCAAACAGCCCCCCCAGCCCAATAAATAGTGAGTGTCTATGGCACCTTACAGCAGCCCCTCTGGCATTTGCCTGAACCCACAGACTGCCAGTCTGGGCCTGGGTCCTGGCATTCCCAGTACCCAGAGGCCCAAACAGCCCCCCCAGCCCAATAAATAGTGATTGACTATGGCACCTTACAGCAGCCCCTCTGGCATTTGCCTGAACCCACAGACTGCCAGTCTGGGCCTGGGTCCTGGCATTCCCAGTACCCAGAGGCCCAAACAGCCCCCCCAGCCCAATAAATAGTGACTGACTATGGCACCTTACAGCAGCCCCTCTGGCATTTGCCTGAACCCACAGATTGCCAGTCTGGGCCTGGGTCCTGGCATTCCCAGTACCCAGAGGCACAAACAGCCCCCCCAGCCCAATAAATAGTGAGTGACTATGGCACCTTACAGCAGCCCCTCTGGCATTTGCCTGAACCCACAGACTTCCAGTCCGGGCCTGCCCTCAACGATACTGGTCCTCAGTGCCAACATAATTTTATACTATACAGGTATAGGACCCGTTATCCAGAATGCTCGGGACCAAGTGTATTCTGGATAAGGGGTCTTTCCGTAATTTGGATCTCCATACCTTAAGTCTACTAAAAAAATCAATAAAACAGTAAATAAACCCAATAGAATTGTTTTGCCTCCAATAAGGATTATTTATATCTTAGTTGGGATCAACTACAAGGTGCTGTTTTATTATTACAGAGAAAAAGGAAATAATTTTTAAAATTCTTAACTATTTGATTAAAATGGAGTCTAATTCGGAGCTTTCTGGATAACGGGTTTTCGGATAAGGGATCCCATACCGGTACTATACTATTTTATACTATATCTACAATCATGCACTGCGTTCATTTATACCAGTGCAACCAAAGAGGTCACCTCTAGTGATGGGCGAAAAGTTTCGCCAGGCATGGATTCGCGGCGAATTTCCGCGTTTCGCCATTGGCTGATTGTTTCGCGAAACGGATGAAAAATTTCGCCGCGGAAAAATTCGCCGCACGTCCAAAAATTGTCGCCAGCGTCAAAAAAGAATAGTCGCGGGCGACAAAATAATAGCCGCGGGCGACGAAACAAGAGCCGCGCGACAAAACAATAGCCGCGGGCGACGAAACAAGAGCCGCGTGACGAAACAAGAGCCGCGGGCGACGAAACAAGAGCCACGCGCGACGAAATAATAGCCGCGCGACAAAACAATAGCCGCTGGCGACGAAACAAGAGCCGGGCGACGAAACAAGAGCCGCGCGACGAAACAAGAGCCGCGCGCGACGAAATAATAGCCGCGCGAAAAAACAATAGCCGCGAGCGACAATTTTTTTTGTCGCGCGACATTTTCGCAGTTTCGCGAATTTTTCGCCGTTTCGCGGATCTTTTCAAAGATTCGCGAATTTTTCGGCGAAGCGAAACGGAACAGATTCGCTCATCACTAGTCACCTCCTGTACTGACTGTATTGTAACAATGTCCTCTAAATAGCGGAATGTGTATTTTTGAGTAGCATTGTTTTAATCTGGAATTAAAGCTGCAGAAAGTGTATATTATGTCTATAACTAGTCAGTTTATGAAGGAAGATAAATGGCAAACCAGCATTTGTTCTAGCACAAAGTTAATGCATAGAATGCCCTCTAGTGGTGGGTGTAAAAGCTCTGTGTGTACAATGAGAAACGAAATAAACGAATATATGTCACACAGAGATTAATATCAGCATCACAAGACGGGCATCGCATTTATAGATAAACTTTGTGGCAGCTAATGAAAATAGCCGAAATATTATGTTTATAGCCCAAAGTCCTGTGAATAAACTCTCAAACTCGAGGAAAAACGACAGAGCAAAGGATTTGTTAGAATAACTTTTATTCTTTATGCAAAACACATTCCCAAAAGAACATTAATTTCTTTAAAATAAATTATTTTTATATTTAACTCTTGTATTTATATATATATGCTTTAAACAGCAGATAGCTTGTGGATGAGGTATTTAGCCAAATTGGGTTTGGTATAACTGGTAAGCAGCAGAAAGTGACCATAGAGGGGGTAAAATCTGCAGTAACGTAAGTCCGGACAGCACCATGACATGCTTAGCCTCTTCTGGAAAGGCATGCAGAACACTGCAAAGCACAGTATTTAAAGTTAAGTCCACTTTGGATGAACCCTGGTTCCGTTTGCACGAGTTCCTACAGCTGGGCTGCTCTCTTTCTAATGGTCTAGGGGGCGGGGCTTGGAATAGAAATCTATATCAAATGTAAAGCAGGCTGGCACATTTGGTAGAAGCGGCTCTTGCTTCATGAATTTCTATCCATGGCTGCAATGCAATAGTCCCAATCAGCTCATTTAGTTTGGTCCAAGCCCTCTCTTCTAGTTGACCATGGGAAAGAGAGCAGCCAGGTACTTGAAACTCAGATAACTGGATTCCTTAGCCTGGGTAAAATGATACCCAGGTTAAGATAGTCTGGATTCGATAAGATAGTGTGGTTCTTGGTACAGCTAAAGGAAACATGACCAAGTGGACTAACCCTTTGAACAAGCTTTCGGCAGAGATCTGTTAAAGAAACACCACTATATGTATCAAACAGCAAACTTTGGCATTAACAAGGCAGTTAAACAAGCAGAAAGCAGTTTGATTTTAACCATTAAGGCTGTGGAAAAAAACAGAACTGAAGTGGTTGAACCAACAGAGGCTATGCTCTGTTTTAGACATGAAGGAGATGCCCTGTGGCCAAGGAGTAAAAGTCAGAAAGCAGGACGACTGCAGCAGTAAGGTTTATTGGGTTTTCTTGTCTTCTGGTGGGAAGTAAGGGGGTGGTGGAGGGAGGTCCTGAAGAGAAAGAGATAATGTAATAGAGATCGAGTAGGGCAGTGAGTGAGAAAAGACAGGGTAAACATACGAAGCTTACCGGTGGCATGTAGGAGTGTGGGGGGTTCTGTTGGCTATAGTAGCCACTTGCAGCAGCTTCTGCAGCCTTGGCTTCCGCTACATGAAAGAACACAAGTCAGCTTATTGTGTGCCCAGAACATTCCATCTCTGTATATTTGTATTTATACATATGGGTAGGGGGTGCCATAGTGTTTCCCTTAGACTGTACAGTATGGGGGTACAGCTTATTGTGTGCCCAGAACATTCCATCTCTGTATATTTGTATTTATACATATGGGTAGGAGGTGCCATAGTGTTTCGCTTAGACAGTACAGTATGGGGATACAGCTTATTGTGTGCCCAGAACATTCCTTCTCTGTATATTTGTATTTATACATATGGGTAGGGGGTGCCATAGTGTTTCCCTTAGACAGTACAGTATGAGGGTACAGCTTATTGTGTGCCCAGAACATTCCTTCTCTGTATATTTGTATTTATACATATGGGTAGGGGGTGCCATATTGTTTCCCTTAGACAGTACAGTATGAGGGTACAGCTTATTGTGTGCCCAGAACATGCCTTCTCTGTATATTTGTATTTATACATATGGGTAGGGGGTGCCATAGTGTTTCCCTTAGACAGTACAGTATGGGGGTACAGCTTATTGTGTGCCCAGAACATTCCTTCTCTGTATATTTGTATTTATACATATGGGTAGGAGGTGCCATAGTGTTTCCCTTAGACAGTTTAGTATGAGGCTATTGTTTCTCTCTCACCTGCTGGAGTGGAAGGCAGATCAGGGGCACAGGCTGACGGAGGCTCCATAGGCCCAGGGTAAGGGGGAGGTGGAGGGTGCATGTAGGTGAGGGATCCGCCCTGTGCAGCTGCTCCTGAGTAAAACTCTGAAAGAGATGAAGGTTATGAACTAAAGGATAAAATAAAGTAAAAACAATCTGGATTTCTCTATTTGCTTTGGAAAAGTCTCAAATCTCTTATTTCTCACATAAAAAAAACCTGTCTTGTTCATTAAAGGGGAAGTATATGCTGTACTTAACTCTATAAAACAAATACCTCACGTGCAGGGCTGGAACTAGGGGCAGGCAGAAGAGGCACCTCCCTAAGGCGCATTGGTGGGGGGAGGGGGCACCAGGCAGGTACCTCTTCTGTCACCTACCACCGGTTCTGGACCCTTTCCCCGACTGTGGCCCTTGTTACCCCCTGCCGCCCTGTCTGCGTATGCGCCGGTGCAATAATTCCGTGTTTTTTGCCAAAGCTGAGGCATTCTCCATACTCTGCTATGGAACAGCACCTCTAGTGGTAATATATATTATACTGTTATTGTCGTTTATTGAGCTTATGTCATTTATGGAGCATGACAGGATTGTCTCTATCAGCACATAATACAGGTATGGGACCTGTTATCCAGAATGCTCAGGGATCTGGGTTTTTTCCGGATAATGGGTCTTTCCATAATGTGGATCTCTATACTTTAAACAAAAAAATCATTAAACATTAATTAAACCCAATAGGATTGTTTTGCCTCCAATAAGGATTCATTATATCTTAGTTGGGATCAAGTACAGGTACTGTTTTATTATTACAGAGAAAAGGGAATCATTTAACCATTAAATAAACCCAATAGGGCTGTTCTGCCCCCAATAAGGGGTAATTATATCTTAGTTGGGATCAAGTACAGGTACTGTTTTATTATTACAGAGAAAAGGGAATCATTTAACCATTAAATAAACCCAATAGGGCTGTTCTGCCCCCAATAAGGGGTAATTATATCTTAGTTGGGATCAAGTACAGGTACTGTTTTATTATTACAGAGAAAAGGGAATCATTTAACCATGAAATAAACCCAATAGGGCTGTTCTGCCCCAATAAGGGGTAATTATATCTTAGTTGGGATCAAGTACAGGTACTGTTTTATTATTACAGAGAAAAGGGAATCATTTAACCATTAAATAAACCCAATAGGGCTGTTCTGCCCCAATAAGGGGTAATTATATCTTAGTTGGGATCAAGTACAGGTACTGTTTTATTATTACAGAGAAAAGGGGAATCATTTAACCATTAAATAAACCCAATAGGGCTGTTCTGCCCCCAATAAGGGGTAATTATATCTTAGTTGGGATCAAGTACAGGTACTGTTTTATTATTACAGAGAAAAGGGAATCATTTAACCATTAAATAAACTCAATAGGGCTGTTCTGCCCCAATAAGGGGTAATTATATCTTAGTTGGGATCAAGTACAGGTACTGTTTTATTATTACAGAGAAAAAGTAAATGATTTTGAAAAATTTGAATTATTTGCTTAAAATGGAGTCTATGTGAGATATTTAAGAACTTTCTGGATAATGGGTTTCCAGATGACAGATCTCACACCTGTATTTTATAATAGTGAGTAAAATGACTTACCGCTGGGTGGTGGCGGATAAGGATAACCAGCAGGTGGAGGTGGGTAGATGCCATTGGCTGCAGGAGGTGGGAAGACGTAGCCCCCATTGGGCATATATGGGTAGGCAACATTTGGAGCTCCTCCACTTGAGGCTACAAGGGCGAGTAGAAACCATATTTTATAAAAATGGGTAAAGGAAAAAGTGCATTGCAAAGGCTGAGGCAGAATTTCTGACCCATTGGGATTTCCCTTTAAATCTTTTCCCCGAGGTGTGGGGCTTGTGGCAAATGTGTATTTGCTCTCCTAGGTAGTCCTGGGAGTCCAGACTAAATGTCAAGAGATTGTGACTTCAGATACCCCCTGCTCACCTTGAGAGGCCACGTGTAGCATGTGCTGGCCGAACTCTATAGCGCCCCCTGAAGGAAAGCTTAGTTTAAATGTAGCAGATCCTTCCCAACCACCTGCAGGCAAAGAAATGAATTCCAGATTAAAAGATATATTTAACCTACAGCAAATTATATTAGCAAAAAATAAAGGCAGGTGTCCCAGGAGCTGAAGTGGGACCTAGAACGCATAGGTATCCGTCAGATAGTAACACTGCTCACCTCCAGGCTCAGCTCTCACGTTGCCCTTGATAAAATTGGCTCCAAATACGGGCTGCTTAATTTCACAGTCCTTCATCAGATAGAAGGGCATCATGAACGACTGCATGGGGTCCCTTCCTTTGGACACAAATATCACCTGTGGATGCAAAATTAGCCTCACCCACATGCATAATACACAAGAGCCGTAAAAGATATGCTTATAAATAGGTTAGAATCTGTGTCACATGACTCACTGAAATAATAATAACTGAAAGAATAATGTACCCCCTTGGAATAAAATGAGAGAATATTAGACACCTCAAAGCTTTAGGGCCTGTATTAAAGTGATTTTGTGCCGCCTTTATATGTTCATGGATCCCCTCTGTGACTTTTATTAAGGAGGTGTAGAAGGGCACTAGCCCTATATGTAATAAATGACACTAAAGTTTGGCATACACTGGCAAATCTAAGTTGCCGATTTGAGTCCTTCAGACCGTTTCGGGCGCTTATCTGCCCATGGGGCCCCCCAGCAGGCCTACCCAACCAATATCTGGATAAAAATGGGCAGGTGGCGAAACAATCGATTTAGCCAAATTTTGCCCACCTTAGGTGGAAATGATCCACTCGATTAAACCTTAAGTTTGCCTGATAGCAATAACCCACAGCAACCAATAAGTATATTCTACCTGCTGACTGGTTGCTATGGGTTACTGTTCCTGGGCAAATTTAGTTTTTTTAATTACATAACCCCCAAGTGTCTTCTCTGACCTAATGGAAAGTTTAGTTGCACATTAGCAGTTTATTCCATGGTGCCAATGAGTCAGACTGCACCTAATGAGTGAAGGAAAAGGGAGGCAGACTTACTCGATATGGTGTCAGAATGACTCTGCCTTTCTTGGTCCCTCTGAAAGCCTCTGGGGTGCTGTCCATGTCACTAAATGTGACCTCCACATGTTCATAAGAAGTAAGGATACTGGAAGATAATAAAGGGCAAGTTCAATGAGAACAGTGCAGTTTAGTAGTCAAAGACGAACTGCCAGCTGGACACCGGGAAAAAACCAAGCGGGCCCCTCGATCCCTGCTGGTGTTCCTGAACTGACGTCCCTCCACCAGACTGGGGGGTTTGGGATGATGGGGACCCCTTGGGGGTGTGGTGTGTGTGGGGGGTGGTTATTGTGCATCTTCATGATATTGGGCCAAACTGACTATCTGTTTGAGGAATAAGAGGAGTGCCCAAGGGTGTAAATGTAGAGGAAGAAGACCCTGCAACTGCCAAGGTATAAGAGATCAGTGTCAGACTGGGAACCCAGAGGCCCACCAGAAAACCTTAGACCCCAGGCCGCTTTTCCAAACTATTTTTCCTCCTTTCCTCACCCAACCTCTTTATTCTCCTAGTCTCTTTTATTTACATGCTAGCATCTATTCTTCCATCTATTTCTCTTCTTTGTTCCCATTCAGAAACAGGGAATGACCATGAAGCAGGCCAAATGCTGAGGAGCAGGAGGGCCCACTGACATCTGGGCCCACCGGGAGTTTTCCTGCTATCCTTGTGGGCCAGTCCGACACCGTAAGAGATCCAACAGAACACTGAATGATACGCGGTTTCAGTGGCATAACTGAGCCCTATAGCAAAATCATTTTAGCGCCCCAATAAACTTTAGGAATAAGACATTTTTTATAATAAAGCTATTAAAACTGCTTATCAGTCAGTGCCCTATGGGGCCTCCTATAATCTCCAGGGTCACTCTGCCTTCCCCGGGTCTGAGCGTTAAATATCTCCTACATATTGCAGCACTGTATACACCCCTCCACTGTATCATGTGATTATGTAAGTGCTTCATAAGAATATTATATTAAATTAATAATATAAATAATAATAAAGGGGGTTTAGTAAGTAAATCTCACAAGGGATACATGTGGGACATATTATATATAGATATGCTGATAGAATTAAGTATATTGTGCCTGGGAATAGGAAAACACACACAATATTATACAAATAGTACAGCAGACAGGCAAAGAGAGGGAGGCGGGTGTATCTGTATCAGCTCCATAATTGGCACAAATCCCTGCTCGTCATGTCCAAGCTCCGCCCCATATATGATGACAGATACCCGGAACCCATATTCATGCAGGGGGTCCGTCTAACGTTTCGCTGACTGCTTCCCGCGACTGTCTCTCTACTTAGCCGCTGTCCTACCTCTCGCTGTTGTTAATTACTGCACCTCCGCCATCCAGGTGGTTCCTGTTAAGGGCCATATTGCGGAGATAAAAAGGTCACACCTCCGCAGCCTAGCAACAGCCAATCACCGTGCTCGAAGAGTCTCTCGCACTTTGAGACGCAGTCTGGGCGGTTCCACTGCTGTAGGGCCGGCCGCTCATTGGCTGAGGGATCTATGACTGGCATGTGTTCTTGATCGCTAGGGGGCGTGTATCACTGAAAATAAACCATGGCCGCTTGAGGCGCTAATGTTGTAGTTGTGTTTCTGCGTTGCTAATACTTCATTGTAACGATCACTTAGCGCTGAGGCGCAGAGCTGCTCCGTGTATTACGGTTGTTACCAATGTAGCGCTGTGTTTGGGCGGCTATTCAGGGCAGTAAGTGTTAAATTCTACTTTATGGGGAATATCCAATCTTATTTTGTACAGTTATATCGGCCAATTAGTTAGTTAAACATACTACTTCACTACAAACCTCTCCTAACAGGATTTCATACAATCCCAATTGAGGTTATCACAGGGCTGATATTAAGCTATTTCATACTCCCCGCGTAGTTGCTTCGCCCCTTCTTACACTTAGGGGCACATTTACTAACCCACGAACGTCCAAAAAGTGTTTTTTTTTCGTAATGATCGGTATTTTGTGACTTTTTCGAGCGCTCAATACGAAAGTCGCGACAATTCGCGCAAGTCGTAACGGCTACGAAAAAGTCACAAAAAATATGAAAAAGTCGCAAAATGTTCGTTTTACAATCCAAATTTTTCCCATTCGGATTCGTGGATTAGTAAATCAGCCCCTTAGTATAGCGGCGGAAATACAAGAAGGTCTCTAACTGGTCGATGTATATATTAGTTGAGGTAAAGTTATCTTACAGGTAAGTATTACGTTGCGTTTCTCTAACATACGGTGGGTCCGGTATTGCCAGGGTAAAGCCGCCATACACGCACCGATAATATACGTAACCTCGTTTCATACGATATTCGGTGCGTGTATGGCAACTCGGCGAGGCGGCCGATATCACAGAAGGCTGTCGACTCACCAATCGGACCGGTTAAAAGATTTTGTTTGGGCACCGTAGAAGGCGCCTGAGCAAAATCTGCCTTCAGCGCTGAATCGGCAGAAGGAGGTAGAAATTAGAGCTGGGCGGTATGGCCAAAAATTTATATTGCAGTATTTTTCAAAATGATATCGGTGTCGCTGTATTTGACGGTATTTTTTTTTTTCCATGCATGATTAGGTGTTAACCCCATTTCCTAATAAATTAGAGAATAATTACTGTAGTATTGAAAATCAGAGTCAGGCAAGCGAAGGATCGGCAACAGAAAGTCGTAAGGTAAATCAGGCAGGCTTAGTTTCCCAGGCAAGGCCGCAGACAACATAGCACAGGAGGAGGCGTTTGATAGCTTTAAATACCCCCCACGCATGCGCAGAACCGGCGCCGTTAGCGCGTCGCGGACGTGCACGCTTTGACATGTACGTGCGCTTTGACGCACACACACCTGGACGCGCGTGCGCAATGTCCCGCGGACAACGGGACGCGCGCGCAAGGAGGCGTGCGAGAACGGGCCGCACGGGTGAGTACCCTGACACCCCGGTATTGCGGTATCTGAAAAATGAATATAGTTTTAAAAAAAACACCGGTATTCGGTATTAAACGGTATATCGCCCAGCTCTAGTAGAAATCCTATTGTTTCTACCTCCATATCTGACGTTTCAGCCCTGAACGTAAGTGGAGGGTGGGAACAATCTTTCGTGCGACTGATGGTTGCACGAAAGATCAAAAATTGCCACGTGTGTGGCCACCGTAAGTAACTAAGATGTATGAATACCTATTGGAGCCGGGAAATGGTTGAACAAAACCCACCCCGCGCCCCTTCCCAGGACTACACCAAGTACCCTTCGGCGTTTATAATTGAAACCCTCGTCACTCAGATAGAATTCACTACCACACGTGGAATTCTTCTGTACGTAAAGTCCCTACCAGGTTACCATGCCTACTACCATCGTTTGTACCTGATATGATTGACTTCTCCATGTAATAATCACTCACCAACTGCTTTGCAGTAGAAAAATGGGTACCCATTTTGGATTCGGGGGAATGTGTTCTTTTTGAAAATATATCATTTTCTTGGTCTTGAATTGAATATGCAGGTTTCTGGGTTAGTGTTTAGAAATGTAGTTCCGTACTGCTGGGAGTTTCTGACCCGTACAAATCTCCATAAAACTAAAAATATTTGGAATTTGAGTGCCCAGGAGACATGGGACTTTTCAAATCAGTTGTATTTTTGGGCATAAAATGAATGAAGTTTCGGATATATGTGTTTATATTATGGAAAATTTACATTTTTTCTTGTTACAGTCATTCTAGCATATTTTGGAAGCTTAGGTTGTCCAAAAAAAAAAAAATTATATATTGTTTACCTGGGTAAAAAAAATAGTTACCCCAGGAAAGGCCCCTAGAGTGAAAGAGCAAAAAACGTTCTAAAACTGCCTGGCAATAAAAGTACCGCAAGTGACCAAATTCACTAGCAGTGAAAGGGTTAATACCAGATATGATGTTACTCATTTTTTTTAAAAGGAGACCTATTATGTGAAAATTAAGAATGTACCAGTTAATTATACTCCTCTAAATATAGAAGGATTGTGCTTAAAAATGTTGTGTTTCGGGCTGATTTATTGAGAAATTCCCCCAAAACCCCACTAGTCCCGCCCACCTGTGCCACTTCCTGCTGGCTCCTTTCCCAGGCTGTGCAGGTGGCGGCGGCTCTCAGTACACTGCACTGTAGGATAGGAACCAATCAGCAGCTAGGCTGACCTGATAGGGAACTGAAGCCTGTCTGTGCTTGTGTGACTGCAGGGCTGTGATTGGCTCTCCCCCTCCTGCTGTGCTTCTGGCAGGGAGTGTTAGGACACGCCCACCCTTCATTTCAAACATGGACGGGGACCTGAGAGGATCTATAGGGAGCTCCAATAAAGGGGCTATTGTTACAGATAGGGTTAATGTTTAGCCCAAAGGGAAACCAGCACCGTATATTATTCATAATTGCCTACAAAATTAGAGCTTTTTTGTATTTATTTAATATGTCTCCAAAAACATTTTACTTTTATGTAACAAAAAAATGACCTTTATATTAGCATTTAAATTTTTAAATTCTGTGCTTGTAATTACACTTACAGTGGCTTGCAAAAGTATTCGGCCCCCTGGAACTTTTCCACATTTTGTCACATTACAGCCACAAACATGAATCCATTTTATTGGAATTCCACGTAAAAGACCAATACAAAGTGTGGTGATTCCATGATTCCAAACATTTTTTACAAATAAATAACTGCAAAGTGGGGTGTGCGTAATTATTCAGCCCCCTGAGTCAATACTTTGTAGAACCCCCTTTTGCTGCAATTCCAGCTGCCAGGCTTTTAGGGTATGTCTCTACCAGCTTTGCCCATCTACAGACTGAAATCCTTGCCCATTCTTCTTTGCAAAACAGCTCCAGCTCAGCCAGATTAGATGGACAGCCTTTGGGAACAGCAGTTTTCAGATCTTGCCACAGATTCTCCATTGGATTTAGATCTGGACTGTGACTGGGCCATTCTAACACATGGATATGTTTTGGTTTAAACCATTCCGTTGTTGCCCTGGCTTTAGGTTTAGGGTCGTTGTCCTGCTGGAAGGTGAACCTCCGCCCCAGTCTCAAGTCTTTTGCAGACTCCAAGAGGTTTTCTTCCAAGATTGCCCTGTATTTGGCTCCATCCATCTTCCCATCAACTCTGAGCAGCTTCCCTGTCCCTGCTGAAGAGAAGCCCCCCCAGAGCATGATGCTGCCCCCCCATATGTGACAGTGGGGATGGTGTATTCAGAGGGATGTGCAGTGTTAGTTTTCCGCCACACATAGCGTTTTGCATTTTGGCCAAAAAGTTCCATTTTGGTCTCATCTGACCAGAGCCCCTTCTTCCACATGTTTGCTGTGTCCCCCACATGGCTTGTGGCAAACTGCAAACGGGACTTCTTATGGTTTTCTGTTAACAATGGCTTTCTTCTTGCCACTCTTCCATAAAGGCCAACTTTGTGCAGTGCACGACTAATAGTTGTCCTATGGACAGATTCCCCCACCTGAGCTGTAGATCTCTGCAGCTCCCCCAGAGTCACCATGGGCCTCTTGGCTGCATTTCTGATCAGCGCTCTCCTTGTTCGGCCTGTGAGTTTAGGTGGACGGCCTTAGTCATTAGCACTCATCAGGCAATGTCTATGGGCAACTGACTGCACTCAGACCAAAGGGGGCTGAATAATTACGCACACCCCACTTTGCAGTTATTTATTTGTAAAAAATGTTTGGAATCATGTATGATTTTCCTTCCACTTCTCACGTGTACCCCACTTTGTATTGGTCTTTCACGTGGAATTCCAATAAAATTGATTCATGTTTGTGGCTGTAATGTGACAAAATGTGGAAAAGTTCAAGGGGGCCGAATACTTTTGCAAGCCGCTGTATTTTATTAAGCAACGTTTTATTTTGGGGTTTGTGCTCCCTTTAAGAGGATTTTTACAGACGTGGGTTAAATGATTGTTTCCCATTGGGTGGCTTATTTTTAAAAAGGGTATATTGACAACATGAATGTCTGTTCTACACCCAGATATCACTCCCCGTGGGATGTATTTCCTGGCTCAGCGCTGTACTGGAACAAGCTGACACTCGCTCCCTCTCCAATCCAGAATGTGGGGTACAGTGCCTGGGAGAAGATACAGCTGAACGAATGGAGAAGTTCCAGGCCACCATCCCTCACTCCATAGAACGTAAGAGTGCCAGCCTCGCAGTCCAGACTGACTCCCACCTTTGTGTACTTGGGGGCCTGCAGTTGCTGCTCTGTATTAGCATGCCAGGCTGAGTGGCATCTGCTATGTATCTGCAGACTCCATGAGAAGGGGTTGCGCCCTATCTTGTTCTGTTCGTTTTTACTGCGCTCCAGGCAGTCGTACGCTACTCCTACTTCTACGAAATGTGCAGAAAGCTCCACTTCCCAGTAGTGGTGGCCACTGGAGAACCCCTCTGTACACATGACTTGCCAGGTTTGGAAAGTAGAGGAGGATATAAGAACCTCCGCCCCCTGGGAACTCATCTTGTGGGAGGCCTTGCAGTTCTGACGTGACAGCTGGATGTACTTGTTTGCACTTCTGGGCTCAAACGTCAAGTTACGGTAATCTAAAAGGGAGAGGAGAGTTGTCAGTGTGGTAGCACCTTGGGGCAAGAGTGGGCATGGGAAGCTTTCTCTCTGCACTGTGGGTTCAGGCAAATGCCAGAGGGGCTGCTGTAAGGTGCCATAGACAGTCACTATTTATTGGGCTGGGGGGGGGGGGCTGTTTGGGCCTCTGGGTACTTGGAATGCCAGGACCCAGGCCCAGACTGGCAATCTGTGGGTTCAGGCAAATGCCAGAGGGGCTGCTGTAAGGTGCCATAGACAGTCACTATTTATTGGGCTGGGGGGGCTGTTTGTGCCTCTGGGTACTTGGAATGCCAGGACCCAGGCCCAGACTGGCAATCTGTGGGTTC
The DNA here is from genome assembly GCF_000004195.4 of Xenopus tropicalis. NCBI lineage: Eukaryota > Metazoa > Chordata > Amphibia > Anura > Pipidae > Xenopus > Xenopus tropicalis. Next base: position 44,877,850 of record NC_030686.2, read on the forward strand.
AGGCAAATGCCAGAGGGGCTGCTGTAAGGTGCCATAGACAGTCACTATTTATTGGGCTGGGGGGGCTGTTTGTGCCTCTGGGTACTGGGAATGCCAGGGCCCAGGCCCAGACTGGCAATCTGTGGGTTCAGGCAAATGCCAGAGGGGCTGGTTTAAGATGCCATAGACTATATATAGCAGTGTTTTTCAACCTTTTTTGGGCAAAGGCACACTTGTTTCATGAAAAAAATCACGAGGCACACCACCATTAGAAAATGTTAAAAAATTTAACTCTGTGCCCAGCAGCAGTGCCCCCCTAGTACATTGGTGCCCAGCAGCAGTGCCCCCCTAGTACATTGGTGCCAAGAGCAGTGCCCCCCTAGTACATTGGTGCCCAGCAGCAGTGCCCCCCTAGTACATTGGTGCCAAGAGCAGTGCCCCCCTAGTACATTGGTGCCCTGCCTACGGCACACCAGGCAACATCTCGCGGCACACTAGTGTGCCGCGGAACAGTGGTTGAAAAACGCTGATATATAGGGATGATGGGGGGCTCTATGGGTCTCTGTGTACTTTAAATGCCTGGGCATTATTTGAATCCCAGTCCAGGCCTGGTACAAGGCTAGTTCACCAGGGGTGCTACCATTCTCACCTTTATAAAGTTCTGCTCTCAGTTGACTCATTGTGGAAGGAGTGATGCTTGGCCTTGTCTTTGCTTTAGGTGGAGATGGAGTGCATGAGGTCTCTATAAAAGAAGGTATAGGTCCTGTGAAATACCCTAGAAGGCAGTTTGTACCTACCTGGCACCATGAAAGCGACAGACTCACCCTTGACTTCAGCCTGTGATGGCTCATTGAGCAGGGCATTAGGGAATTCTACCTTCAGAAGATTAATGACCTGCGGCAGGATTCTGGTTACTGCATCCACCTGTGAGGAGCCACATAATGGCATACTGGGCAGCACAGGAATGGCTTCAGGAGGCACAAGCAAAGTAAAGCCCTGTAACAGACAATGTGAGATCTTGGGCATCACTTTCCCGCTGTAGTAAAACATAGGTGGGCCCTGATGGACATTGGTCCATAGCTAATATTAGTTACGCTTTGTGATGCGTTTAATTGCTCTGCTGACATTTGCCTCCTACCTGGAGAAACGCAACATCATCTGGGTTTTGGCACAACTGTTCCGCTTCGTTTTCATGTTGCTCCACTCGTTCCAAATGCTTTTGCAGCTGCTCCAGACTCTGCTCCGCTTTAGCCAAGGCTACCCCCTCTTCACTCCGTAATGTCTCTATGGACATGGTACAGCACACCTCAAGAACATTGCTCAGCTCCTCAAACTTAGCCAAGATACAGGTCTCCATCTTGTCACATGACGTCTGCACAAGAGGTAAGAGATAATGTTTATTTACTTTATGTTCATGGGTGGGAGCTGCCATGTGGTTTCCTCTTGTATAGTACTACATAAGGCCATTGCTTTTTGTATGGCTGGAATATTCCTTCGTTATATATCTGTATTTATACATGTGTCTCCAAGCTGCCATATTATTTTCCATAACTATACGCCCGTAACAAGCGCTTAAGGTGTTACTTACTTTAATATTTCCAGTGAGCTGCTGGCGCTTTTCAATCGCTGCCCGTATTTCCTCCTTTTGATTGGCATTGCCAAGTAAAGACTTCCTAAGCTGCTCCTAAAGCAAAGGGTGGATAATAATATATCAAAAGTTCTCATCACAAACCATAATGTGATAATAAAGATACTGCAATGTGGATTGCCGCTATGTCTTTTAGAGGTACATCTTGCTCCTTTATAGTGTTCTCTGACTGTCACTTGCTAATTAAATAACCCTGTACCCAAACTGTGCCCTCCTTCCCACTAGGGGAGCATGGAGCAGTGGCAGCCTGGAGCCCAGTTTGGGTTCAAAGTTCAAGTCAGTGGTGTTCATACCTTTTCCATTATCTGCCTCCCACAGACCTTCCCAAACTTGTTCTGCTCTAGGCCTGGGCTTATGTGGCCTTTATACAGATCCTGGCCTTGGAGGAAGCCCATATAGATGCCATGAAGACAGACTTATTTTAGGAATGTTCTAGGCCTGAGCTTAGGTGGCCTTTATACAGATCCTGAAGGAAGCCAATGTAGATGCAATGAAGACAGACTTCTTTTAGGAGGAATGCTCTAGGTATGGGCTTATGTGGCCTTTATACAGATCTTGGCCTTGGGGAAGCCCTTGTAGATGCCCTGCGCCAGGGAAACACTGACGGGGTTGCCCTTAATAAAAACAAACCTCCCTCTCTTTCCCAATGAAAAAAGAGTTTGGGAGATGCTGAGTCACATTGTTAGAACAGATCCTGGCCTTGGAGGAAGCCCATATAGATGCCATGAAGACAGACTTATTTTAGGAATGCTCTAGGCCTGAGCTTAGGTGGCCTTTATACCGATCCTGGCCTTGAAGGAAGCCCATGTAGATGCGATGAAGACAGCCTTTTTTTTAGGAATGTTCTAGGTATGGGTTTATGTGGCCTTTATACTGATCCTGGCCTTGAAGGAAGCCCATGTAGATGAAATGAAGATATACTTATTTTAGGAATGCTCTAGGTATGGGCTTATGTGGATTTTATACTGATCCTGGCCTTGAAGGATGCCCATGTAGATAAAATGAAGATATACTTATTTTAGGAATGCTCTAGGTATGGGTTTATGTGGCCTTTATACTGATCCTGGCCTTGAAGGAAGCCCATGTAGATAAAATGAAGATATACTTATTTTAGGAATGCTCTAGGTATGGGTTTATGTGGCCTTTATACTGATCCTGGCCTTGAAGGAAGCCCATGTAGATGAAATGAAGATATACTTATTTTAGGAATGCTCTAGGTATGGGCTTATGTGGATTTTATACAAATTCTGGCCTTGGAGGAAGCCCATGTAGACAATCTTCTTCTGGAAAGACCTTGATGAGAATCAATATGTGATACAAAGCATCAACGCTACCCACTGTACTGGCATGCACCTTGATTAAACCCATTTTTTTTTAGAGACCAGTAGAAGTCCCACCAACATAGAAATCCCTAATATACCTGTAATCTGCTCCTCCAAAAAGTATGAATAAAAACCATTTGTATATGCTGAAATCCAGCTGCAAAACAGTTCTTCTCTTTCTGCATCATTTGGAATCCTGGCAGGGGAGGAGGGACTATAACACTGATGTTACAAATTGTATCAACTTCTCCACAGCTTACAGACAGCATGCAGGAACTACATAACCCACAATGCATTGCACTGTGATGTTCCTCTCCTTATTGACATCATGTGTGCAAGGAATTGTGGGATTGGGAGGATGCAGGCTGAAGGTAAGCTGAGGACAGGCGACTACTGTTACATTTTTTTTGAGTCACAAAGTAGCCAGCCAGATCAGCAGGGGAACAGGGGGCGGGGCTTAGGGAACTGTTCCAACCATATCATCATGGAAAGGCTGCATATTTTTTAATTGATATATATTGAAAAGTTGTTTGAAATTATGTTTACTTTTTTGGGTGGAGTTTCCCTTTAAGACTATAGGGCCCATGGTAAGTTTTGAAGGTGCCATCTCTTACCTCTTCCATCTGTCTCTTCTCCTCAATGGACTCCAGTGTATGATTGCGGCATTCCACCATGTAGCATTTGGAACAGACGCAGCGCTTCTCTGTGCAACAGAACAACTCGAAGTTGCGGTTGTGCCGCTGACACTTTGTAGCTGGACACACGTTTCTCTTCCTTTGAATTTCCGGCTCTTGGGATACGTTCTGCTTCTCCAAAGCCCTTACTGTCTCAACCAAGTCGCTGAGATCCACATTTTTGGGGGTTTCGGGGCGCTCAGGAAATATCTTCCGGCACCGTGGGCAGGAGTAGGGAATCTGCTTCCGAACCTCTTGATCCCAGTGATCATTGATACATTTCTGGCAGAAATTGTGCCCGCAGGCCGTAGACACCGGCATGGTGAACAATTCCAGGCAAATGCTGCACTTTAAACTGCTTCGGATATCATTCGACGTGAAACCGGGGTCCGACATTCTCAGGCTGGAAAGACAGAATATTTACACTGACATATAAAATGCCTCAACAAGTACTGTGTAGTGCTAAGGAAAATCAATATAAGAGAAATGTGTGGCCCCAAGAGCTTACATTCTACTCAGGTGCAGGGCTGGCAGTCGTGCAGTAATCCAGGGAGGAGATCAGACCAGAGAAGTGTCTGGGAAACCGAAAGCAAACGGGAGTAAAGCAGCTGGAGGGAGGGGCTAGAGGAGGAGAGACAGGATTGGCTGAAACACAAGAGGAGAGGGTGGAATACAGAGTGGAGGAGCTGCCTGAGTAAAGGCATTTCATTCAATTAGTCTTTAAAGGTGTATTGTCATTTCAATGTTATTTTATTAGCCCTGTAATTGTATCCAACTCTAATCAGTGCTTCTGTCAATAAATATGTCATAAAAGTGCTTTGGTTTTATTCCATAGCCTTGCTGAGCTTTCTTGTTGCTTAGCACTCAAAATCCTACAGTGATATCAACAATGCAACTGTAACTGAATGCTCTGTTATACAGATAGCTAGAATCTCAGCCATAAAGCAGGGCAGGACTGCTGCTTACAATGGGGGGATCAGATAGGATCTGTGCCACTGTGACAGAATGCTCTGTTATACAGATAGCTAGAATCTCAGCCATAAAGCAGGGCAGGGCTGCTGCTTACAATGGGGGGGGGGGATCAGATAGGATCTGTGCCACTGTGACAGAATGCTCTGTTATACAGATAGCTAGAATCTCAGCCATAAAGCAGGGCAGGACTGCTGCTTACAATGGGGGGGGGATCAGATAGGATCTGTGCCACTGTGACAGAATGCTCTGTTATACAGATAGCTAGAATCTCAGCCATAAAGCAGGGCAGGACTGCTGCTTACAATGGGGGGATCAGATAGGATCTGTGCCACTGTGACAGAATGCTCTGTTATACAGATAGCTAGAATCTCAGCCATAAAGCAGGGCAGGACTGCTGCTTACAATGGGGGGGATCAGATAGGATCTGTGCCACTGTGACAGAATGCTCTGTTATACAGATAGCTAGAATCTCAGCCATAAAGCAGGGCAGGACTGCTGCTTACAATGGGGGGGATCAGATAGGATCTGTGCCACTGTGACAGAATGCTCTGTTATACAGATAGCTAGAATCTCAGCCATAAAGCAGGGCAGGACTGCTGCTTACAATGGGGGGATCAGATAGGATCTGTGCCACTGTGACAGAATGCTCTGTTATACAGATAGCTAGAATCTCAGCCATAAAGCAGGGCAGGACTGCTGCTTACAATGGGGGGGATCAGATAGGATCTGTGCCACTGTGACAGAATGCTCTGTTATACAGATAGCTAGAATCTCAGCCATAAAGCAGGGCAGGACTGCTGCTTACAGTGGGTATGGGATGGGTAATGCCAGTGGCTACTATTTAATTTTTGATAGGTTTTATGTGATTTGTAATGCATGTGTAGGGTGTATGGTGGATAAAGGCCGGTTATTCATTTAGTCCTTCAATAGAGCAGAAAGATGAACAGCACAGATAGCAACAATCCCAGCTTCCCATGGGAGAGTCTTGGGTCCTTCATACAGAAAGCGCGGCCTTAATACAAGTGTCACCCTCAGTGGTTTGCAGTACAGGTATGGGATCCCTTCTCCGGAAACCCGATATCCAGAAAGCTCCGAATTACAGAAAGCCTGTCTCCCATAGACTCCATTTTAATAAAATAATTCAGATTTTTAAAATTGATTTCCTTTTTTGTCTGTAACAATATAACAGTACCTGTATTTGATCCCAACTAAGATATAATTACCCCTTATTGGGGGCAGAACAGCCCTGTTGGGTTTATTTAATGGTTAAATGATTCCCTTTTCTCTGTAATAATAAAACAGTACCTGTACTTGATCCCAACTAAGATATAATTACCCCTTATTGGGGCAGAACAGCCCTATTGGGTTTATTTCATGGTTAAATGATTCCCTTTTCTCTGTAATAATAAAACAGTACCTGTACTTGATCCCAACTAAGATATAATTACCCCTTATTGGGGGCAGAACGGCCCTATTGGGTTTATTTAATGGTTAAATGATTCCCTTTTCTCTGTAATAATAAAACAGTACCTGTACTTGATCCCAACTAAGATATAATTACCCCTTATTGGGGGCAGAACAGCCCTATTGGGTTTATTTAATGGTTAAATGATTCCCTTTTCTCTGTAATAATAAAACAGTACCTGTACTTGATCCCAACTAAGATATAATTACCCCTTATTGGGGGCAGAACAGCCTTATTGGGTTTATTTAATGGTTAAATGATTCCCTTTTCTCTGGAATAATAAAACAGTACCTGTACTTGATCCCAACTAAGATATAATTACCCCTTATTGGGGGCAGAACAGCCCTATTGGGTTTATTTAATGGTTAAATGATTCCCTTTTCTCTGTAATAATAAAACAGTACCTGTACTTGATCCCACTTAAGATATAATTAATTCTTACTGGATGCAAAATAATCCTATTGGGTTTAATTAATGTTTTATTGTTTTCTTAGTAGACTTAAGGTATGAAGATCCAAATGGAAAAACCCCTTATCCAGAATACCCTTGGTCCCAAGCATCCTATACCTGTACACAGAGGGGCTATGACAATAGTATTTGTTTCCCCAATGCATAAAAAGTGAAACCTGGTTATTAGAGAGTAAATAGGAAATACTATGGGATATTGTTTTTAAATAAAACCATTTAATGACACTGTAATGGCCCTGTCGGTATATAAGTAATGACAGCATTAGCAGCGTAGGGCAGGCAGAGTATGGCACACACAGGCAGGGTAGTGCAGGCAGAGTATGGTACATAGGCAGCATAGGGCAGGCAGAGTATGGCACCCACACAGGCAGCATAGGGCAGGCAGAGTATGGCACATAGGCAGGGTAAGGCAGGCAGAGTATGGCACACACAGGCAGCATAGGGCAGGCAGAGTATGGTACACAGGACAATATGTGTTTGGGGAAAAAGAAAACCGGACACCAGTGAGCAAATCAATGCATGTTTATTTCTCTGGTATAAAAATGGTGCAAAAGGTATAAATTAGAAGTTACATATAGAAAATGACATTCACAGTGTGTTGTTGGCTGTACAAGGAAGTGCATGAGGGATTACGCCCCCTTGTGGCACTCTGATTTGCCTGCAGCTTGCCTTTTCATCATACGGCTTGTGACCAGGGCAAGTTGGGCTTCCTGAGAGTTTCCAAGAAGGCCTGCTCTTCTTCCAGGAAGTCCCTGTCCTGTCATAAATAAAGCACGACAAATGATATCAATTATCTGCTTATATAACAATTATGCATGAACACATGCACCCCCACTGGGCAACTTGTGCTTCAGTACCCCAGGAACCCTGTATGACTGAATGCACCCCCACTGGGCAACTTGTGCTTCAGTACCCCAGGATACCTGTATGACTGAATGCACCCCCACAGGGCAACTTGTGCTTCAGTACCCCAGGATCCCTGTATGACTGAATGCACCCCCACAGGGCAACTTGTGCTTCAGTACTCCAGGAACCCTGTATGACTGAATGCACCCCCACAGGGCAACTTGTGCTTCAGTACCCCAGGAACCCTGTATGACTGAATGCACCCCCACAGGGCAACTTGTGCTTCAGTACCCCAGGAACCCTGTATGACTGAATGCACCCCCACAGGGCAACTTGTGCTTCAGTACCCCAGGATCCCTGTATGACTGAATGCACCCCCACAGGGCAACTTGTGCTTCAGTACCCCAGGAACCCTGTATGACTGAATGCACCCCCACAGGGCAACTTGTGCTTCAGTACCCCAGGAACCCTGTATGACTGAATGCACCCCCACTGGGCAACTTGTGCTTCAGTACCCCAGGAACCCTGTATGACTGAATGCACCCCCACAGGGCAACTTGTGCTTCAGTACCCCAGGATCCCTGTATGACTGAATGCACCCCCACTGGGCAACTTGTGCTTCAGTACCCCAGGATCCCTGTATGACTGAATGCACCCCCACAGGGCAACTTGTGCTTCAGTACCCCAGGATCCCTGTATGACTGAATGCACCCCCACAGGGCAACTTGTGCTTCAGTACTCCAGGATCCCTGTATGACTGAATGCACCCCCACAGGGCAACTTGTGCTTCAGTACCCCAGGATCCCTGTATGACTGAATGCACCCCCACAGGGCAACTTGTGCTTCAGTACCCCAGGATCCCTACACGACAACCTGTCCCCTCTGTGGGAGCCTTTTTTGTACAAGAATAGATATCTATGAGTACCTTAACGCCAAGTTGTGCCATACAAAATAAGTGATGAATTTCTTAATACAAGCTTTATCCACTAGAGGGAGTCTCTGCTCCATCCATTGCTATCACTAGCCCACAGTGCCCATTGGGCAACAAGAAGGCATTTGTTTAATCAGTTAGACAAGAAAAGGTAATGTCTAACCCACTGCTCTGGGTTATGCCTTTAATGCAGATCTACACCTGCTTTAATATAATTAATGAGAACTAATGATGAGGTATAGCAGTGCAACATATCTGCCATTTCACTATTCTTACCTGCTGGGCAGACATCTTGAGCAGAGCCAATTTGGCATGGAACTCTGTTACTTGTGGTTTGCTGGTTTCCTGCAGCGCTGCTGGGATCCCAATAGCTGGAAGGAAATAATGATTAATAAAGCACAGGTACAGCACAATACAGATATACAGGAAATACTATTCCCCCTTTAGTAAGGTATAAGGATATTATAAAGGAGTTCCATATCAAGGCTGCAGGCTGAGTTATATAGGGAACTCTGAGTATCACTCATGTATTATAAGGGATAATGTACCCCCTACTGTAAATGATAAGGATATTAGCAGTCACTGAGGGGTTCTGTGCCCATATAAAGGCACAAGGCTGCAGGCTGAGTTATACAGGGAACTCTGAGTATCACTCATGTATTATAAGGGATAATGTACCCCCTACTGTAAATGATAAGGATATTAGCAGTCACTGAGGGGTTCTGTGCCCCCCATATAAAGGCACAAGGCTGCAGGCTGAGTTATACAGGGAACTCTGAGTATCACTCGTGTATTATAAGGGATAATGTACCCCCTACTGTAAATGATAAGGATATTAGCAGTCACTGAGGGGTTCTGTGCCCATATAAAGGCACAAGGCTGCAGGCTGAGTTATACAGGGAACTCTGAGTATCACTCATGTATTATAAGGGAAAATGTACCCCCTACTGTAAATGATAAGGATATTAGCAGTCACTGAGGGGTTCTGTGCCCATATAAAGGCACAAGGCTGCAGGCTGAGTTATACAGGGAACTCTGAGTATCACTCATGTATTATAAGGGATAATGTACCCCCTACTGTAAATGATAAGGATATTAGCAGTCACTGAGGGGGTTCTGTGCCCCCCATATAAAGGCACAGGCTGCTGGCTGAGTTATACAGGGAACTCTGAGTATCACTCATGTATTATAAGGGATAATGTACCCCCTACTGTAAATGATAAGGATATTAGCAGTCACTGAGGGGCTCTGTGCCCATATAAAGGCACAAGGCTGCAGGCTGAGTTATACAGGGAACTCTGAGTATCACTCATGTATTATAAGGGATAATGTACCCCCTACTGTAAATGATAAGGATATTAGCAGTCACTGAGGGGTTCTGTGCCCATATAAAGGCACAAGGCTGAGTTATACAGGGAGTATCACTCAGTAGTAGTAACTAGCACTGCACTCAGCAGGTTATGTTAAAGATAAGTGATTGTTTGTGTTTATATTATATATATATACAATAATTATACAGACTTCGCTGGCACAGAAGCCACCAATTACTATGGCCACAGAAAATACTGTACCTTTTGCAGTGAACTTCCCATTCTGTGCCATCAGGGGGGGCTCTGGGGGTCTGGCAGGGAATAGAACACTGGCAGTGGGAAGCTCTTGCTGAAGTTGGTTTAACTGGCGTCTCTGCTGTGCCAGACTCAGACGTTCCTGTGGAACAGAGTAGTTCTGGTTAAAAATGCATTTACTTTGCGGAAGTTACGCCCCTGACAACTTATTAAAAACCCAGACGTTCTTGGGGTCGCTGTATGTTCCCCTCCCTTGTAACTGAACCTGATTTGCCACAGAGGCTCCTCACCTGATGTATATGTTCCTCCTGTTGTCGCAGAATTTCCAGTTTCTGCTGAATTGCCCTTAAACGGCCCTGGTGCTCGGATTCTATCTTGCATGCCTCTTCTAGAGCTTTCTCTCCCTCCTCATAACGTTGTGATGCCAACTGGGAAAATAAAGTCTTGTTCTTTAAACTGCTATGCACCAATCTACCACAAGATGTCAGTGTTACCCTTGCATTAGCATTTGGTTAGTGAAAACCGGGTAATGGAAGGACTAGAATGGAAACATGTGAGTGGGAATATATTACCTTGCTCATGCTCTCTATTTCCTCCGCACGCTGTCGCACCCGCAGAGCAGATGCATTAACCCTTTCCTTTTCCAGGCGGAGGTCTTGTCTTTCCTTTTCCATGGCCTCTCTGGCCAAAAACAGCTGCTCCTCTTTGTTGAGCAGCTCACTAGCCTTGATCTTTAACTCTGCCTGCTCCTGGGGGAAGCATAGCAGTAGAGAGGTTTATATGAAAGGAAACATGGGGGGAGGGCAAAAGAGCAGAGAGAGAAGCTTGGGTGTGGAGAGCAAGAGTTCAGAGCAAAGGGGCAGTTGTAGATATTAGAATACTTTTCAGGCACTGGTAAGAATAGAGGTCATATCACTCTAAACAGGTCTTGGCGGAACTAACATGGAGTCTGTCCCGTTACAGCAAGGCCCCCCAACCTTTCTTACTCGTGAGCCACAGTCAAATGTAAAAAGACTTGGGGAACAACACAAGCACCATAAAAGTTCATGGAGGAGCCAAATAAGGGCTGTGATTGGCTATTAGGCAGCCTCTATGCACCCTATCAGCTTACAGGCGCTCTAAGGTTCCCATACACCTTCATATCCACTCGCTTGGAGATGTCGCCAAGCGAGCGGATCTTCTCCTGATATCCCCACCTATGGGTGGGCGATATCGGGAGAATCCAGGCTAATTTGATCGAATTATAATGACGGGTATAGGAAAAGTTAGTCCAGGGACCACATCAATGAGCCGATGCGGTCCCCGATCCGACTAGATTTTTTAACCTGCCCGATCGAGATCTGCCCGATTTCAGGCCAGATATCGGTCGGGCAGGCCCGATGGTAGTGCCTAGACACAGGCCGATTAGCTGCCGAATATGTCTATGGGACCCATATCGGCAGCTACTATCAGCCGCGTGTATGGGGACCTTTATTTGGTAATAAATCTTATTTTTATTCAACCAAAACTTGCCCCCAAGTCAGAAATTCAAAAATTAGTCCCTGGTTTGGGGGCACTGAGAGCAACATCCAAGGGGTTGGGGAGCAACATGTTGCCCCAGAGCCACTGATTGGGGATCACTGAGATCACATGTACCTTGGCCAGATTTATGATGGCGCCCTCCCTCTGAGTTTCTGCCACAATGACCCTGTTTGCTTCTTTCTCTGCTCGCTCCTTGCTCAGTTTTTGCTGGGTATGAAAATCGGACCATTCTGCCGCCAGCTTTCGACGCTCTTCTGTGCACCGAGACATGACAGACTGCTGTTCCTCCAGGAGAGCGCTCTGCAAGTGAAGGAAAAACTTGTCGATAGTAAATTCCAACTTGGACTCCTATAAAGATATATTACGGTAGCCTGGCAACAGACAATGTAGTTATGCCTCCAACTGCCGTGCGTGTGTCTCACTGGCAGGGATATATAAACAGACTGTGGCTATACCATACATCTCCTAAATCATTTATAATAATCCCGCAAACACCCTATCTTGCTGGCATTTATAGGGTACATGGAGTTTACGGTGTACAGTTAATGGAAAGGCTATATTATATATATGCCAAGTGATGGCTGATTAGTTTATACAGTCGGCTGGACTTTGTCAGCAAATGAGTCCAATACTGGTTGATAAAAAGCATTTTATCAGGGGGATTTAACCTGAGTAGCAACTTACTAGTCCTGGCTGGATGAAGTCCAGCAGCTTCGGGGGGGCTCAAGGTTAAGAAACAGGGCACTAGTCAAAGGCCATAAGGCACAGCCTGCAGGGAGCCGCGAGCCCTGTTACACAAGTATTGTATTAAAGGAGAAGGAAAGGTACAATCACTGGGGGGTACAAAAATGTTAGGCTTTTGATTTTACCTTTCCTTTTCCTTTAAAGGAGAAGGAAAGGCTAATAAAGAGTTAATCTCAAGCTGCAGGCATACCTTCAGTTGTCTCAATAGTGCCCTTAAGTCTCCCCATATTTCTCCCGTTCAGATGATCTGAAGCCAAACAGGAAGAAAAAGCGCTGAGCTGTGTAAAGAAAGTTCCCATAATGCCTCACTCCTGCACCAACAGCAGGACCGGTGTACATGCTCAGTTAGTAAGACTATGAAGAAGCTTCCTGCTGATTGGCTCAGATCCACATTCCTAAGGGGGGGAGTGAGTTCTTAGCATTTTTGAGGGAAGGGGGAGCAGGAGAGGGGAGGGAGCAGAAAGCTGCGTGTCTCTGGCAGAGGAATTACAGACACAATAAATCTTTTGACAGAGGACTCAGTGCAGCGTTTCAGTGAGTGCTTATGGCTGTATTTACATAGACCTTTCTGATAAAGCTTACTGAGTTTTTACCTTTCTTTCTCCTTTAAAGAGAATGTTGACATGTAAACTGCATCTTATTTTCACCCTCACACTCAAAACTTGTCTTAAACAGGTCCTGAATGAAATCAATCCATGTAGTCTGCTGGGAATATGAAGCCCACGTGTGGCTTTCAACCTAAGCCAATCAAATAACTCTGTATATATGCATGTCTTCCCATGTAAGCCATAGTATTCTCAACAGACCGCTCTGACGGGATAACAAAGAGCAGTGGAAGAACAAAGTTCTCGGCAGGACGTTCTTCATCGTTCAAACCTTCAGGCTGGTCAGGAGTCCACTAACCTTTGCCCTTTCCAGCTCCTCTCTTTCTATTGCCATTTGCTGTGTCACGACCCTCCTCTGCTCCTCCAGTGAGCGCTGCAATGACTCCACCTTGGCTTGTTCTGAGGTGACCCGCCATCGTTCCTGTTGCAAGAAGGGCCAATAATACTCGTTAGTTTCTCCTTCAGTGGAACTTCCAGCTTAAACTCAAAGGTGGGGTTCATTGGTTCGTTCTCACCTGTTCTAGGAGACGGCTTTGCTCAATTAACCGTGTCTCCATGTTGGTTATCACCATACGGAGACTGTTTCGTTCTTGCTCCATGTCTTTCTGCTGGCGGCTCAGTTGCTCCTGCAGTGCTGGATGAAGATGGCATTCATAAGGTGCTATATAAATGTACCAATGCCCTACCATGTGTTCCCTTGGGAAGCACCATATCAGCACATACAGCTGTTCAGCATAGTGTGCCCGTACCTCTGAGCTGCCCTTCTCTCTGGCGTGCTCCTGTCTCCAGCTCATGGGAAGTTGTCTGCTGAGTGCTCTCTACTCTGTGGGACAGGTCACTCAGCTTGTGGGAGAACGACTCCATTTGTTCAATAACGGTGTTCAGGGATCTGAAGAGGCGCAGAGTCGTAGGAAGCGTCGGTGAAAAGCAGAAAGTTATTAGTTCCCAGGAAAAGAAACAAGCAGGAAAGCAGTCAAAAGCACTAAGAAGACTACCACCTCCTGCCAACTCTGTTATGGGTATGGCACTACTAACAGTTTGTTATAGCAGGTGAGTTATAGTTATACCTTGTGTGGGAGGAAGCACTCGTCACTGCATCGATCTCTTGGTCCTTTAGCCGCTTGAGTCTCTGCAGCTGCTCCTCATGGTCTCTGCACATCTCCTGGACAAACACCCTGCAAAAGGGAGAGATAACCATGTATACGACTGCCCGGAAGAGACAGGGAGCGCACTGGGAGGCAGCTCAACTCCAACCTCACCTCTGCAGTTCCCGAATTCTCTCCAGTTCCAGCTCCTTCTCCTGCTGGAATTCAGTCAGTTTCTTCTGATACTGCGCCAGCAGTTCGGCTTTCTCGGTTTCCGTGCTCTGGCACCGAGATAGGTACTGGGCGGACAACTCCTGGTTCTCAAGGCGCAGTCGCTCCTCTCTTTGACGGGCAGAGTCTTCCACTAGTTTCAGGCGGCTCCTGAGTAGGAAGCAATTAAATGCGTGACATAAAATATAACCTACTTCTGCGTAGGGAAGAACTAGGCACTGGGTGCCAATGTGTATATACATGGGATATTGGGATTTATTTATCCCTACATACACACTGTAGCTTTATAAGTATCTATTTCTATATTTATGGAATCTGGGTAACGGGCAACTGGGTTTGTAAGTTAAATGGGTTGCGGTACCGATGTGCATTCTCTATCAGCTCCATATCCTCCTGATGTCTTTCTCGCAGGGTCTCCAGCAGCAGGTTCTGTTGGTCCCTCTCTAGCTGGAGCTTCCTGACCTGAAGGAGATATGGTTAGCTTGGTTTACCACTGGAATATTATGCAGTGAGTTCTAGGGACAATCCCATGTATGGAGGTATAAAGAAATCGACTCATCTCTGTAGTCTCCTACTCTAGTACCTGTGCCTCTAGATCCATCACTCGATTCTGTGCCTGCAGGGGATCCCCGTGAAGATCTCTATCCCCATCTCGTGCTTTTCTCTCTAATGGCCGCGAGACCACCGTCTGCTGCTGAGAAAGCAATGGGAGTGTAAACAGCAGCTAAAATTAAGTACAATAGGGCTGTGGGGAATAACAAAAACATAGATATAACATAGAGACAGTACTGATGTGGCAGGATAAATGTTGTTTTTTTAAAACTGATACTGATACACTGCATTGCTTATTTTGCCTCGCACAAACCAGTTTCATTCTATTTATGATTAAGAAGCTATCATGCAATACGTCCCTTTGCAAGTGAAGTAATATTTCTATCCCATCGAGGCAGTTCTTATACCAAAGCAGTACTATTATTACATTCCCAAACTGTAAATAACTCACTGTGTGCAAGTTGTCTAACTGGGCTCTACTACCTCAGCTAAACAGTTAAATGGTTCAGTCCCAAACCAAGAAATACAGGAGCAGGAGAATAATGTGTATCAGTGCAGATAGCAGGGATGCCTGAGTAGGACAGGTACGTTCTGTAGTTTACACTCCTTTATGGAGGAGGAAGGATACAGCCTTCCCTATACAATTCCCAGCTGAGCGTACAATGACGTGAGCAGGACTGGAGAGTTTCATTTATGATAACTAACCAAAGTTCTGGCTGTGCCGTGCTCTTGAGACGGGCCGGTAACTGCTGTAATAAAGAGAAACCAATATGATGTCAGAAATGAATAAATAATACAATAAAATAGGGATTTGCAACGTCAGACAAACCCACTGATGCAGAACAGCAACTCTCAGCAGCTATGGTGATGGCCAAAGATTTGTCTGTTCTGCTATAAAATTTTGATCCTGGACAAAATGAGTTGTTTGGGAAATAATCACCTGTCTGAATGGTTTCTTCTTGTTTGGGAGCCACAAACGTAGAGACTTTTTTGGGAGACCTGTAAGGACATAAACCAGGACCTGTCAGAGCATGTCAGCATATTCAGTAAAAATGTTTTCCAATCCCCACAAGTTTAACCTTTTTTAGTAAAGAGTCATGACACAACGTGATCCATGTTTGGTTGTGTATTACTGCACTGTTACAGTGAGTGACAGCTAGTGGCTAAAGGGCGTCTCAGCCTATTGCTGTAAAGTGACATGCTCGTCATGCAGGCCTGACGAAGGTTCCAGTGGGGAACCGAAACGTAGGATCAATAAACCTCACTATTTGAATACTATTATTTTGTTATTTTTGATGCATAAAATCCTGTGAGTGCCGTCACTCTGCTATCTACTATATATATATATATATATATATATACTTACCCAGATACCTCAGCAACTACCATACCAGTCTCTCTTGTGCCTTTATTAACAGCGGACTCCTGTGAGCTGGTTTGTGAGAAGACTGCAGGGCTGGAAAGAAGAGGTGCAATGAATATGTGATACATACACATGGAAAATATTACATTCACATGGAAGAATGGCCCTAGAGGTGGCCATTGATGGGCCAACCAGGAATATATCAGACCAGTCCACCTACAGACAGATACTGTATTAGGGTGTATGGCTGCCTTTGTACTGTTCCATTAGTACAAGCAGACCACCTGAAAGATCAGAAGAGCAAGAAATGAAGAGGAACGGTAGAATTACAGCCCTTCTCTTTTTCCTGTCTGGCTGATAGACTTTTTATCAGGACCGATCATCTTTGATCCAAAAGGATTGTTGGATAATCAGTCTAAATGCCTCCGGGACTGGTCATACATGCCCAGAAGGTTGAAATTTGCCAAAGTGCCTGGCCAGATCTGGGCATGTATGGCTAATTTTATAGACCATAAATACTTGCTTCCATTTATATCACATTATCATATAATTTATCGGCCCAAGCCTTTCTGCTCCTTCTCCATAACCCCTTGTTGTCCCACACGTATCTGCCTATAAACAGCTGTCTCTCTCTCTAGCAGCAGAATGTTTCCTATACATGCAATAATCGTCCATAAGCCACCACTGCTCTTACCTGCTCCCTGTAACATCTTCCTGTCTGGCTTGGCTTTTGCTTTTTTCCTCCATTTCCTGTTTTTGTGCCTTTTTTTGTGAAAGGGCAGAGGTCAGCCACCCATCATCCTCCTGTGCTACCGAGGCTGCTTCCTGGAGCCCACTTCTCGTTTGGTTAATAGGCTTGTCCGCAATTTTATTTCCAGAGGTGGGACGTCCGGCTGAACTTGGTGTAACACCTGCAGACCGGGGTGGGTCCCTGACAGGTAATGAAGGTGTAAAATCAGGAACATCAATGTCATCGTCTTTCAAGCCCAGCCAGTCCGCCCCACCCCTCTCTCCTCTGGCTGGACTCCTAGTTGCTGGGGTGCTGGAGCGAGACCTTCCTTCCGATTTGAAATTGTCGCTGCCATCTGCAGAGAATCTGTTTGATTGAAAGGATGATATTAAAAAAAAGTGGTGCAGTCCACTTGGACACTCACATGCTGGAGACATTAAAGGGGTAGAACACCCCCTTATTTAGTAGCAGTGAATGAATAGACCTTGTGCTGAACCTAATTTTTGCCTTTTTTTTTTAATTAGGAAATATAATTAGGAATTACAAGCCCTCTTGATAAACAAACCCCTGTCCTTTCCAAGCCACAGCTGACTAGGAAAAGAAATAACTGAACTAGCGTGATACCTGACAGATGGCCTGCGAGACGGTCGCCCCTCAGGACTGTTGACAGTAGGTTGGTACGAACCAAAGTTAATATCCGCATCGTCTGGTGTGTTCTGGTTCTCTAGCGAAGGAAGGAGACCCGGTTATCAGTTTGCACTTTGACTCTAGTCATTACTTTCTGTGGCCCTTCTGAACTGTAACTTAGAACTAACTTTAAAAAAGTTTTAGGAAGTTTTGACACCCTACACTCACCTTGCTGTTTCTGGTATTTAGGATCAAGTTTAAATTCTTTTCGCTCCCCAGTGGGTGGTCTTTCCAGAAGTTTGGCTGCAGTCCCTCTACCAAGGAGCTCATCCAGCTTGGAACGCGCAGGAGGCGGGGCAGAGCTAGGGAAAAGCAAGATCACATAGAACAGGCAGCTTGAGTACATGGCAGTTATTCACCTAAAAATTGAATAGCCTTTTACATAATAAGCAGGATTTATTCTATTAATATTGCCCTAAAGGGAAGGAAGACAATTTAGTGTGTTACTTCCCTTCTTATAGCAGCCTATACACAGGCCGAGCCCATAAGCTATCAATCTGATCATCCTGTAGGCCAAATTGACAGAAAAGCCGCAACTTACTCATTTGAAGGTGCACCATACATTGGAAGATATGGGGCATCAATTGATAAACCGACCCAATTGCTAAACCAACTAATATCTATAATACATATAACTGCACAGGAATGGCAGACACATACATGTACCGTAAAATGCACCAAGCTTTATATATATATATATATATATATATATATATATATAGACAACAACAAGAGATCCTCTGCACTCACCCTTTATCAATATATATAGGACATTAAGACATTTGGTGCATTTCAGCTACTAAGAAATGCCCTCCCCTTTAAACAAAACAGGGATTGTTTGTCCATACATTGCAATATACTTCAAGCTGGCCAACTACGTCAAAGTCATCCCTTCTGGCCAGTCCTACACTGACCTATGCGATTCACCAAGAATTCTACTGCTTCAATATATGTTTAGCCAAGGGACTAAGTTTTACCTGCAACTTACTTGGTTTCAAGGTTAAAACCCCCATATGGTTGCCCTTTTATTGGCCCATTGGGATCACCTGACTGTAGCTGGGAAGGGTGGGAGCTACAACAAGGAGCTGGCCACTGCTCCTGTATAAACTATAGCAAAAAAGGGGAAAGTTGTGCTCAACCACTAAATTTTAAACCATTAGGCGGGGGTGCAATGAGGTTGTGACCACAAAATACATATAGACAACAACAAGAGATCCTCTGCACTCACCCATTATCAATATATATAGGACATTAAGACATATATATATATAATCAGTATATGTATGACCAGCTTTGCACACTCTTTTCCCTTGGCACAAAGCTGACATTGTATTTGCCAGTAGAAGGCAACAGTTTCTGACGACGGCCAGCTGAGGGAAGAAACTTGGCACACACTCTCACCTTTCCTTTACTCGGGTTCTTTCAGGGCTGTTATCAAATCCAAGAGCATCCATAAGATCATCGGTCTCCTCCCCAAAGTTAAACTCGTCCTTTTTAAGGGTGGTCAGAGAGGGTTTTGCCGGGCTAATTGGAAGATTATCTACAGAGAGAACAAATGTATCAACTGAGGCCCAGAGGCCACAACCATTACAAGAAATACGCAATTGTAGAGCCTCTCACCCGCGCTCTTCGTGGGGGCTGATTCCGGAGCAGATTTGGGTTTTTCAGTAGCTGTAGATCCCCGAGGTTTGATCTTTTTGTCAACAAGATCATCTTCATCAGATAAAATCCCCGCAAGCGGATCATTAAGATCTGGATAGAAGAAACACACATAGGTCAACACAAAATGTGAAAAACACATTGGGGGCACCTTCCCAAGGAAAAACCTCCACTTCATATTCATCTACGTGAAACTGGCTAAAAAATGCGCTAATCATTATCGAGATGGTACCTCACTCCCCATCTGCTGGCCAACATGTACCCCTACAATGGTGCCATGGGCACTTTAGTATTTTTTTTTGAGAATGCCCTGGTATCCAATCCCTCTGCCAAGAACTATCCAAATTTATTTATAATAAAATTAATTAGAGTTAACTCTCCTCCATGCATTAACAGCAGACTTGGAGAAGTCTTTCCTTGCCCTCCACCTATTTTTTCCGAGTACAACTTCCATAGCATGTCTGTGGAAAACCACTACTATCCCTACTCCCTACCAGGTACTCGAGGAGATGGAATAGAATATACAAATGGAGGGCCTAGACACAGACACTCTACACAGATCTCAAAACAGCTCACTATGGATGGCTTGGTGCAGAGCAAAATTCCTGGAGCTTTGTCGGCAATTACCCCAACACTCTTACGTCCTATACGGATAATTTAGCTCCACGTGTTTCTCCCCACCCCTAGATCCTCAAACCTTACTAATGCCCCCCACACACACACACAGCTGCATCTCTAACAGATCTGGGCTGCATTACCTGTCCTCTCCAGTGGTGCCTCTGAGAGCTGGGCATCCTCTGACCCGCAGCAAGAAAGAGAATGGAGTCAAACAGCGTCTTACTCAGCAATGCCTTCATCCCCTCCACCCACACTAAATCCACACTGTATCAGTTCAACGTGCTCTCAGCGAGACCTACCTTCAAGTGAGAACTTCTTATAGGGCCGCGCTGCTGGGGATGATGTGATTTTCCTTTCACTTTCTGGGGCAGAATGTCCTGAGTGTACAAACAGAAAAGAATAAGGCAAGGTCCCACGGCTCTGGCACAAATTATTATTACAGGTATGGGACCTGTTATCCAGAATGCTCGGGCCTGGTGTTTCCAAATAAGAAGTCTTAATTAAAAATTGTTTATTATTATTACAGAGAAAAGGGAATCATTTAACCATGAAATAAACCCAATAGGGCTGTTCTGCCCCAATAAGGGGTAATTATATCTTAGTTGGGATCAAGTACAGGTACTGTTTTATTATTACAGAGAAAAGGGAATCATTTAACCATGAAATAAACCCAATAGGGCTGTTCTGCCCCCAATAAGGGGTAATTATATCTTAGTTGGGATCAAGTACAGGTACTGTTTTATTATTACAGAGAAAAGGGAATCATTTAACCATTAAATAAACCCAATAGGGCTGTTCTGCCCCAATAAGGGGTAATTATATCTTAGTTGGGATCAAGTACAGGTACTGTTTTATTATTACAGAGAAAAGGGAATCATTTAACCATGAAATAAACCCAATAGGGCTGTTCTGCCCCCAATAAGGGGTAATTATATCTTAGTTGGGATCAAGTACAGGTACTGTTTTATTATTACAGAGAAAAGGGAATCATTTAACCATTAAATAAACCCAATAGGGCTGTTCTGCCCCAATAAGGGGTAATTATATCTTAGTTGGGATCAAGTACAGGTACTGTTTTATTATTACAGAGAAAAGGGAATCATTTAACCATTAAATAAACCCAATAGGACTGTTCTGCCCCCAATAAGGGGTAATTATATCTTAGTTGGGATCAAGTACAGGTACTGTTTTATTATTACAGAGAAAAGGGAATCATTTAACCATTAATAAACCCAATAGGGCTGTTCTGCCCCAATAAGGGGTAATTATATCTTAGTTGGGATCAAGTACAGGTACTGTTTTATTATTACAGAGAAAAGGGAATCATTTAACCATTAAATAAACCCAATAGGACTGTTCTGCCCCCAATAAGGGGTAATTATATCTTAGTTGGGATCAAGTACAGGTACTGTTTTATTATTACAGAGAAAAGGGAATCATTTAACCATGAAATAAACCCAATAGGGCTGTTCTGCCCCCAATAGGGGGTAATTATATCTTAGTTGGGATCAAGTACAGGTACTGTTTTATTATTACAGAGAAAAGGGAATCATTTAACCATGAAATAAACCCAATAGGGCTGTTCTGCCCCAATAAGGGGTAATTATATCTTAGTTGGGATCAAGTACAGGTACTGTTTTATTATTACAGAGAAAAGGGAATCATTTAACCATTAAATAAACCCAATAGGGCTGTTCTGCCCCAATAAGGGGTAATTATATCTTAGTTGGGATCAAGTACAGGTACTGTTTTATTATTACAGAGAAAAGGGAATCATTTAACCATTAAATAAACCCAATAGGACTGTTCTGCCCCCAATAAGGGGTAATTATATCTTAGTTGGGATCAAGTACAGGTACTGTTTTATTATTACAGAGAAAAGGGAATCATTTAACCATGAAATAAACCCAATAGGGCTGTTCTGCCCCCAATAAGGGGTAATTATATCTTAGTTGGGATCAAGTACAGGTACTGTTTTATTATTACAGAGAAAAGGGAATCATTTAACCATTAAATAAACCCAATAGGGCTGTTCTGCCCCAATAAGGGGTAATTATATCTTAGTTGATATCAAGTACAGGTACTGTTTTATTATAAAATTTTTAAAAATATTAATTATTTGATTATAATAGAGTCTATGGGAGATGGGCCTTCTGTAGTTTTCTGGATTACGGGTTTTTGGATAACGGGTCCCATACCTGTATATCTTCTATTTCTAGGAGGGGAGAAAGGGAAACTTTAGAAGCTGAAGTTCTAGTGTGGTACCCAATGCCTATAGAATGCCTTTTTTCTTTACCCCTCTTGTTTTCTATTGGGTTCTCCTGTGGTTTCAGCTCTAGGCCAGCACTCCGGCTCATCCTAGAATCCTTTGCGGGTGCAGATTTCAGCTTCCTCCCACCGAATATTTCTGCGTCTAACTCATCCATGTCCTGAGTGGAAAAGAGGTTAGTGGCAAGTGGCCAAATGGTGGCAGAATCAGACTACAAAATATTAACAGAATGAGAAAATGAACCCAGATCTGCTTGATATTTTCCATTTTTTTTTATCCAATTAGAGACTGCCTTATTAAGATCAGTTCCTATACACCATCTAACTCAATCAACACACACTAAGCCACAAAATATCGGCGTTGTTTGTCTGATTTCTATCTCCCGCTATATAGAAATCCTTTATATACCACATTACCTTCATTGCATCAAGCAGAGCCTGGGGATCAGCCTCGGAGACATCCGACTCCTGAACACAAAACAGGAAAAAATGTTAAAATGAAAAAAATTCAAGCTTTTTCGTATCTCAGCTCTTTCTCCCCTGCTGTTACCTCTCCTGCCTCTTTAGCCAGCTGACTGAAGAAGGTGTCATCGAGCGGAGAACTGTTGTGTAGAGACAGAGATATCGGTTACTTTAGCCTACAGTACTCATGAGGTTATTTAGTTGGGCAGACTGGACAGATCTTTTGTAGAAATTTCCCGAAAGCAAATGACATTGCATCCCTTATAATCCCAAGCATAGACTTCAATACAATAGTGCCCTCTAGTGCTTAGATTGTCCTTAGCTTAATTATTTTTTTTAGATTCCATGATATTAGCAGTTTTACATTGCTAATATCATAAATTTGAAACAAGAACACTAATGTCAATTAAAAAAAATATGTAAAAAAAAAAAAGTTACAATGAAAACCCCCTCCTTCTCACTGATTCTACTTGCCTACATATTACTTTGTGTTGCACCACCATGTTCTTTGGGCCTTCCAGGTGTCTCTGTTGAGCTTAGGTGGGCACTGGATATACCCGGGAGGAATTCAGACTATAGTGGTGTAGCGCGCAGTATACACTACCCCAGGCTGATGTGCTAGCCTAAGGTACCAGTAGGAGACTATAGAAACACCTTTAAATTATTTGGGGGGGTAATATGTCCCCTTTTATGTAGGCAAACCTGCTTTCATTGTAATAACTTGTCAATTTTAAATAAATATATAAAATCCATTTACCTTTTGTGGGCGCTGGAAGTAATACGGGAATGGGGTTTGCTTGGAAAAGCAGGATTTATGGGAGACGCCTTGCGTGCTCTGATCGGGGACGGCTCTGCAATTGTATCAGAGGGATAATGTTCAGCCTTTATGGTACAATGAAGCCAAAAATTAAACACGCCATATCCACCCGCGTTGGCCCAGCCCAGCCAACATTTTCCCCAAGATTTATACAAGTATCCTGCATACCGTCATCTCTGAGAAGATCTCCAAGGTCATCATCTATAGAATCTGGGGATAAGAGCAGAGAGATACATGGGAGACAATATAGTAAGCATGTTAGCATCAGGCAGTACAGTATAGTGCCTATATAGGGTCTAGGAGCACAAATGTCACCAGAGAGAATATAGTCCATTCCTGTAAACCTGTAATCTACACGGAGTGAGTCATTACATTGCCATGACTGAGCTATAAGCTATCAGGGAATTAGTTGAGATATTTCATTTAGGGTTTGGTTCATAGGCTGGCTCTGGGAAGTAGAAGGGGAGGGAATTGTGAAAAGCAGGAGAGATACATAAACATGGAAGAAAAAATGTATGTGATATAGGAATGAATAATGGAAAGAAAGATGCATGTGTATTGAGACCAGTAGACTGACCTAAAATTCCTTTCTTTTTTCTTGATGCCTAAAATACAAATAAAAAGGCAAAGTATTACACATTAGTCAGACCCTCCCAGTGACCCCAAGTGAGGGCAGAACCCAAGGGAACAAATAGACACAAATCATGGAAACTAGAATAAGAGTCAGCCCCTGTGTTCCACTAATGGAAGTGTGGGGCAATGTTATATACTTACCATTCCTGGGGTGAGGGGTTACTGCTTACTGTGTGACTCCCACATACACAAACGGGGGCAGCGCCTGTAGCAAAGGGACACCACTCAGGAACTGAAGCTGAAAGAGAGAAAGGATAACGCAAAGTGAATCAGAGAGACACTGTCTGTCAAAAACATTACAGTCGGCAGCAGCAGATGGAAGGGGCTCCAGGGTAGCACAGAGGGGGGAGATGGAAGGGGCCACAGGGTAGCACAGAGGGGGGAGATGGAAGGGGCCACAGGGTAGCACAGAGGGGGGAGAAGGAAGGGGCCACAGGGTAGCACAGAGGGGGGAGATGGAAGGGGCCACAGGGTAGCACAGAGGGGGAGATGGAAGGGGCCACAGGGTAGCACAGAGGGGGGAGATGGAAGGGGCTCCAGGGTAGCACAGAGGGGGGAGATGGAAGGGGCCACAGGGTAGCACAGAGGGGGGAGATGGGAAGGGGCCACAGGGTAGCACAGAGGAGGGAGATGGGAAGGGGCCACAGGGTAGCACAGAGGGGGGAGATGGAAGGGGCCACAGGGTAGCACAGAGGGGGGAGATGGGAAGGGGCCACAGGGTAGCACAGAGGGGGGAGATGGGAAGGGGCCACAGGGTAGCACAGAGGAGGGAGATGGGAAGGGGCCACAGGGTAGCACAGAGGGGGGAGATGGAAGGGGCCACAAAATAATACGGGTGGAAAAGGTGTGTAGAATAGAGGGAAATGCCAGGGTGAGGGGAAGGTAAGGGGCCATACTGACAGGCAGGGGGAAGATGGGGAGTTACACACAGTCACTGGCACAGAACAGTCCGTATCATTCCCAGCCCCATACAGTGAGCCTGTCTCTCCCCAGCCCCATACAGTGAGCCTGTCTCTCCCCAGCCCCATACAGTGAGCCTGTCTCTCCCCATCCCCATACAGTGAGCCTGTCTCTCCCCATCCCCATACAGTGAGCCTGTCTCTCCCCATCCCCATACAGTGAGCCTGTCTCTCCCCAGCCCCATACAGGGAGCCGGTCTCTCCCCATCCCCATACAGTGAGCCGGTCTCTCCCCATCCCCATACAGTGAGCCTGTCTCTCCCCATCCCCATACAGTGAGCCTGTCTCTCCCCATCCCCATACAGTGAGCCGGTCTCTCCCCATCCCCATACAGTGAGCCTGTCTCTCCCCAGCCCCATACAGTGAGCCTGTCTCTCCCCATCCCCATACAGTGAGCCTGTCTCTCCCCATCCCCATACAGTGAGCCGGTCCTCTCCCCAGCCCCATACAGTGAGCCTGTCTCTCCCCAGCCCCATACAGTGAGCCGGTCTCTCCCCAGCCCCATACAGTGAGCCTGTCTCTCCCCAGCCCCATACAGTGAGCCTGTCTCTCCCCATCCCCATACAGTGAGCCGGTCTCTCCCCAGCCCCATACAGTGAGCCGTCTCTCCCCAGCCCCATACAGTGAGCCTGTCTCCCCAGCCCCATACAGTGAGCCTGTTCTCTCCCCAGCCCCATACAGTGAGCCTGTCTCTCCCCATCCCCATACAGTGAGCCTGTCTCTCCCCAGCCCCATACAGTGAGCCCTGTCTCTCCCCAGCCCCATACAGTGAGCCTGTCTCTCCCATCCCCATACAGTTGAGCCTGTCTCTCCCATCCCATACAGTGAGCCTGTCTCTCCCCAGCCCCATACAGTGAGCCTGTCTCTCCCCAGCCCCATACAGTGAGCCTGTCTCTCCCCATCCCCATACAGTGAGCCGGTCTCTCCCCATCCCCATACAGTGAGCCTGTTCTCCCCATCCCCATACAGTGAGCCTGTCTCTCCCACCCCATACATGAGCCTGTCTCTCCCCATCCCCATACAGTGAGCCTGTCTCTCCCCAGCCCCATGACAGTGAGCCTGTCCTCCCCATCCCCATACAGTGAGCCGGTCTCTCCCCAGCCCATACAGTGAGCCGGTCTCTCCCCATCCCCATACAGTGAGCCTGTCTCTCCCCAGCCCCATACAGTGAGCCTGTCTCTCCCCATCCCCATACAGTGAGCCGGTCTCTCCCCAGCCCCATACAGTGAGCCTTGTCTCTCCCCAGCCCCATACAGTGAGCCTGTCTCTCCCCATCCCCATACAGTGAGCCTGTCTCTCCCCATCCCCCATACAGTGAGCCTGTCTCTCCCCAGCCCCATACAGTGAGCCGGTCTCTCCCCAGCCCCATACAGTGAGCCTGTCTCTCCCCATCCCCATACAGTGAGCCTGTCTCTCCCCAGCCCCATACAGTGAGCCTGTCTCTCCCCATCCCCCATAACAGTGAGCCTGTCTCTCCCAGCCCCATACAGTGAGCCCGTCTCTCCCCAGCCCATACAGTGAGCCTGTCTCTCCCCAGCCCCATACAGTGAGCCTGTCTCTCCCCATCCCCAATACAGTGAGCCTGTCTCTCCCCCAGCCCCATACAGTGAGCCTGTCTCTCCCCATCCCCATACAGTGAGCCGGTCTCATCCCCAGCCCCATACAGTGAGCCTGTCTCTCCCCAGCCCCATACAGTGAGCCTGTCTCTCCCCATCCCCATACAGTGAGCCTGTCTCTCCCCATCCCCATACAGTGAGCCTGTCTCTCCCCAGCCCCATACAGTGAGCCGGTCTCTCCCCAGCCCCATACAGTGAGCCTGTCTCTCCCCATCCCCATACAGTGAGCCTGTCTCTCCCCAGCCCCATACAGTGAGCTGTCTCTCCCCATACAGTGAGCCTGTCTCTCCCCATCCCCATACAGTGACAGTGAGCCTGTCTCTCCCAGCCCATACAGTGAGCCTGTCTCTCCCCTCCCATACAGTGACCTGTCTCTCCCAGCCCATACAGTGAGCCTGTCTCTCCCCACCCCCATACAGTGAGCCTGTCTCTCCCCAGCCCATACAGTGAGCCTGTCTCTCCCCATCCCCATACAGTGAGCCTGTCTCTCCCATCCCCCAGTGAGCCGTCTCTCCCCAGCCCCATACAGTGAGCCTGTCTCTCCCCATCCCCATACAGTGAGCCTGTCTCTCCCCATCCCCATACAGTGAGCCTGTCTCTCCCCATCCCCATACAGTGAGCCTGTCTCTCCCCAGCCCCATACAGTGAGCCGGTCTCTCCCCAGCCCATACAGTGAGCCTGTCTCTCCCATTCCCATACAGTGAGCCTGTCTCTCCCCATCCCCATACAGTGAGCCTGCCTGTCTCTCCCCATCCCCATACAGTGAGCCTGTCTCCCCAGCCCATACGTGACTTCTCCCCCATCCCCATACAGTGAGCCTCTCTCTCCCCATCCCCATACAGTGAGCCGGTCTCTCCCATCCCCATACAGTGAGCCTGTCTCTCCCAGCCCATACAGTGAGCCTGTCTCTCCCCTCCCCATACAGTGACCTGTCTCTCCCCATCCCCATACAGTGAGCCTGTCTCTCCCCATCCCCATACAGTGAGCGGTCTCTCCCCATCCCCATACAGTGAGCCTGTCTCTCCCATCCCCATACAGTGAGCCTGTCTCTCCCCACCCCATACAGTGAGCCTGTCTCTCCCCATCCCCATACAGTGAGCCTGTCTCTCCCCATCCCCATACAGTGAGCGGTCTCTCCCCATCCCCATACAGTGAGCCTGTCTCATCCCCATACGTGAGCCGTCTCTCCCAGCCCCATACAGTGAGCCTGAGCCTTCTCTCCCCATTCCCCAGCCCCATACAGTGAGCCTGTTCTCTCCCCATCCCCATACAGTGAGCCTGTCTCTCCCCATCCCCATACAGTGAGTGTCTCTCCCACCCATACAGTGACTGTCTCTCCCCATCCCCATACAGTGAGCCTGTCTCCCATCCCCATACAGTGAGCCTGTCTCTCCCCATCCCCATACAGTGAGCCGTCTCTCCCCATTCCCCATACAGTAGCCTGTCTCTCCCAATCCCCATACAGTGAGCCTGTCTCTCCCCATCCCATACAGTGAGCCTGTCTCTCCCAGCCCCATACAGTGAGCCGGTCTCTCCCCAGCCCCATACAGTGAGCCTGTCTCTCCCCAGCCCATACAGTGAGCCTGTCTCTCCCCATCCCCATACAGTGAGCCTGTCTCTCCCATACTGAGCGTCTCTCCCCATACAGTGAGCCTGTCTCTCCCCATACAGTGAGCCTGTCTCTCCCCCATACAGTGAGCCTGTCTCTCCCCATACAGTGACTGTCCTCCCCATACAGTGAGCCTGTCTCTCCCCATACAGTGAGCCTGTCTCTCCCCAGCCCCATACAGTGAGCCTGTCTCTCCCCAGCCCCATACAGTAGCCTGTCTCTCCCCATCCCCATACAGTGAGCCTGTCTCTCCCCATCCCCATACAGTGAGCCTGTCTCTCCCCAGCCCCATACAGTGAGCCTGTCTCTCCCCAGCCCCATACAGTGAGCCGGTCTCTCCCCATCCACATACAGTGAGCCTGTCTCTCCCAGCCCCATACAGTGAGCCTGTCTCTCCCCAGCCCCATACAGTGAGCCGGTCTGCTCCCCCCATACAGTGAGCCTGTCTCTCCCCAGCCCATACAGTGAGCCTGTCTCTCCCCAGCCCATACAGTGAGCCTCTTCCCCAGCCCCATACAGTGAGCCTGTCTCTCCCCAGCCCCATACAGTGAGCCGGTCTCTCCCCAGCCCCATACAGTGAGCCTGTCTCTCCCCAGCCCCATACAGTGAGCCTGTCTCTCCCCAGCCCCATACAGTGAGCCGGTCTCTCCCCAGCCCCATACAGTGAGCCTGTCTCTCCCCAGCCCCATACAGTGAGCCTGTCTCTCCCGCACCCCATACAGTGAGCCTGTCTCTCCCCAGCCCCATACAGTGAGCCTGTCTCTCCCCATCCCCATACAGTGAGCCGGTCTCTCCCCCAGGCCCATACAGTGGGAGCCTGCTCTCCTCCCCCCCCGGAGCTTCCCCCATCCCCACAGTGAGCCTGTCTCTCCCAGCCCCATACAGTTGAGCCAGGTCTCTCCCCAGGCCCCAACAGTGAGCCGGTCTCTCCCCAGCCCCATACAGTGAGCCTGTCTCTTCCCCATCCCATACAGTGAGCCCTGGATCCTCTCCCAGCCCCACTACAGTTGCGCCCGGTCTCTCCCAGCCCACATACAGTGAGCCTGTCTCTCCCCACCCCATAACAGTGAGCCTGTCTCCTCCCCAGCCCACTACAGTGAGCCTGTCTCTCCCCATCCCCATAACAGTGAGCCTGACTCCTCCCCAGCCCCATACAGGAGCCTGTCTCTCCCCATCCCCATACAGTGAGCCAGGTCTCTCCCCAGCCATGACAGTGAGCCTGTCTCTCCCCAGCCCCCATGACAGTGAGCCGGTCTCTCCCCAGCCCCCAATACAGTGAGCCGGTCTCTCCCCAGCCCCATACAGTGAGCCTGTCTCTCCCCCAGCCCCATACAGTGAGCCTGTCTCTCCCATCCCCATACAGTGAGCCTGTCTCTCAGTGACTGTCTCTCCCCAGCCCCATACAGTGAGCCTGTCTCTCCCCAGACAGTGAGCCTGTCTCTCCGCCAGCCCCATACAGTGAGCCTGTCTCTCCCCATCCCCATACAGTGAGCCTGTCTCTCCCCAGCCCCATACAGTGAGCCTGTCTCTCCCCATCCCCATACAGTGAGCCGGTCTCTCCCCAGCCCCATACAGTGAGCCTGTCTCTCCCCAGCCCCCAGTGAGTCTCTCCCCATACAGTGAGCCTGTCTCTCCCCCCCCATACAGTGAGCCTGTCTCTCCCAGCCCCATACAGTGAGCCTGTCTCTCCCCAGCCCCATACAGTGAGCCTGTCTCTCCCCAGCCCCATACAGTGAGCCTGTCTCTCCCCAGCCCCATACAGTGAGCCTGTCTCTCCCCAGCCCCATACAGTGAGCCTGTCTCTCCCAGCCCCATACAGTGAGCCGTCTCTCCCCAGCCCCATACAGTGAGCCTGTCTCTCCCCAGCCCCATACAGTGAGCCTGTCTCTCCCCAGCCCCATACAGTGAGCCTGTCTCTCCCCAGCCCCATACAGTGAGCCTGTCTCTCCCAGCCCATACAGTGAGCCTGTCTCTCCCCATACAGTGAGCCTGTCTCTCCCCAGCCCCATACAGTGAGCCTGTCTCTCCCCATCCCCATACAGTGAGCCTGTCTCTCCCCAGCCCCATACAGTGAGCCTGTCTCTCCCAGCCCCATACAGTGAGCCGGTCTCTCCCCAGCCCCATACAGTGAGCCGGTCTCTCCCCATACAGTGAGCCTGTCTCTCCCCAGCCCCATACAGTGAGCCTGTCTCTCCCCATCCCCATACAGTGAGCCTGTCTCTCCCCAGCCCCATACAGTGAGCCTGTCTCTCCCCAGCCCCATACAGTGAGCCTGTCTCTCCCCATCCCCATACAGTGAGCCTGTCTCTCCCCAGCCCCATACAGTGAGCCTGTCTCTCCCCAGCCCCATACAGTGAGCCTGTCTCTCCCCATACAGTGAGCCTGTCTCTCCCCAGCCCCATACAGTGAGCCTGTCTCTCCCCATCCCCATACAGTGAGCCCATACAGTGAGCCTGTCTCTCCCCAGCCCCATACAGTGAGCCTGTCTCTCCCCATACAGTGAGCCTGTCTCTCCCCAGCCCCATACAGTGAGCCTGTCTCTCCCCATCCCCATACAGTGAGCCTGTCTCTCCCCAGCCCCATACAGTGAGCCTGTCTCTCCCCATCCCCATACAGTGAGCCGGTCTCTCCCCAGCCCCATACAGTGAGCCTGTCTCTCCCCAGCCCCATACAGTGAGCCGGTCTCTCCCCATACAGTGAGCCTGTCTCTCCCCAGCCCCATACAGTGAGCCTGTCTCTCCCCAGCCCCATACAGTGAGCCTGTCTCTCCCCAGCCCCATACAGTGAGCCTGTCTCTCCCCAGCCCCATTACAGTGAGCCTGTCTCTCCCCAGCCCCATACAGTGAGCCGGTCTCTCCCCAGCCCCATACAGTGAGCCTGTCTCTCCCCAGCCCCATACAGTGAGCCTGTCTCTCCCCAGCCCCATACAGTGAGCCGGTCTCTCCCCAGCCCCATACAGTGAGCCTGTCTCTCCCCAGCCCCATACAGTGAGCCTGTCTCTCCCCAGCCCCATACAGTGAGCCTGTCTCTCCCCAGCCCCATACAGTGAGCCTGTCTCTCCCCATACAGTGAGCCTGTCTCTCCCCAGCCCCATACAGTGAGCCTGTCTCTCCCCATCCCCATACAGTGAGCCTGTCTCTCCCCAGCCCCATACAGTGAGCCTGTCTCTCCCCAGCCCCATACAGTGAGCCGGTCTCTCCCCAGCCCCATACAGTGAGCCGGTCTCTCCCCAGCCCCATACAGTGAGCCGGTCTCTCCCCATACAGTGAGCCTGTCTCTCCCCAGCCCCATACAGTGAGCCTGTCTCTCCCCATCCCCATACAGTGAGCCGGTCTCTCCCCATACAGTGAGCCTGTCTCTCCCCATCCCCATACAGTGAGCCTGTCTCTCCCCATCCCCATACAGTGAGCGGTCTCTCCCCAGCCCCATACAGTGAGCCTGTCTCTCCCCAGCCCCATACAGTGAGCCTGTCTCTCCCCAGCCCCATACAGTGAGCCTGTCTCTCCCCATCCCCATACAGTGAGCCTGTCTCTCCCCAGCCCCATACAGTGAGCCTGTCTCTCCCCATCCCCATACAGTGAGCCTGTCTCTCCCCAGCCCCATACAGTGAGCCTGTCTCTCCCCATCCCCATACAGTGAGCCTGTCTCTCCCCAGCCCCATACAGTGAGCCTGTCTCTCCCCAGCCCCATACAGTGAGCCTGTCTCTCCCCAGCCCCATACAGTGAGCCTGTCTCTCCCCATACAGTGAGCCTGTCTCTCCCCAGCCCCATACAGTGAGCCTGTCTCTCCCCATCCCCATACAGTGAGCCTGTCTCTCCCCAGCCCCCATACAGTGAGCCTGTCTCTCCCCATCCCCATACAGTGAGCCTGTCTCTCCCCATTCCCATACAGTGAGCTGTCTCTCCCCAGCCCATACAGTGAGCCGGTCTCTCCCCATCCCCATACAGTGAGCCTGTCTCTCCCCAGCCCCATACAGTGAGCCTGTCTCTCCCCATCCCCATACAGTGAGCCTGTCTCTCCCCAGCCCCATACAGTGAGCCTGTCTCTCCCCATCCCCATACAGTGAGCCTGTCTCTCCCCATCCCCATACAGTGAGCCTGTCTCTCCCCAGCCCCATACAGTGAGCCTGTCTCTCCCATCCCCATACAGTGAGCCTGTCTCTCCCCAGCCCCATACAGTGAGCCGGTCTCTCCCCATTCCCCATACAGTGAGCCTGTCTCTCCCCAGCCCCATACAGTGAGCCTGTCTCTCCCCATCCCCATACAGTGAGCCTGTCTCTCCCCAGCCCCATACAGTGAGCCTGTCTCTCCCCATCCCCATACAGTGAGCCTGTCTCTCCCCAGCCCCATACAGTGAGCCTGTCTCTCCCCAGCCCCATACAGTGAGCCTGTCTCTCCCCAGCCCCATACAGTGAGCCTGTCTCTCCCCAGTCTAACAGACTCCATATAACGGAGACACTCACCAGCGATCCGAACTTCTCTCTCCCCGCAATCTTAGCTACTCATTCGGCTTCCCTCACAACCACTACTTCCGGGCGCAATGCATGCTGGGGATTGTAGTTCCTCTGCCCGGATGCGTTAGAGAAGCCAAGTGTGGGAGCAAGGCGTTGTTACTGGGATTCCGTGTGATACTGATTTTGTGTCCGGGCTGCCTTTTTACATGTGTAACTGGTGGATTGTGTGAGTGGAGTAGTTACACAGGTGGAAGCTTACTAGCTTTGCATTATGCAGGGTTTCAGTACCAATGGGCTCCACATGGTGGCGCTGCCACATTATTCCCTATTGCAAGTTGTGCCCAATCCTAACCCTTGTTATTCTAAATTAGTGTGAAGTGCTGAATGATGATTTACTGTAGCAATGTCCCCCCCCCTGAGTCTATAGTGTTTAGGAATGGTTTCCAGCACCCCAAATCCCTTGCGCCTCTGCAGGGAAAATAAGGACATTGTGTGAAAAACCAATACTGTGCCATTGAGTTGTACTCATCTAAATACAGTACTGGTTTGCCCTGTTTTATTGAACATTTCTGCAGCTTCTGTTATAGCTACACCACTGGCACAGACCCAGGCGGCTAGTAGAGGCCCTGCCTGGCCTATAACTCCATTCAATGGCTGATAATAATTGGCCAAATATATACTGTTGGAATCTGTTCGGCAGTTGCAGATTTGTCCGTGTATCAGGCTGAATGTGGCCAGCTTTGTCCTGTCTTCCTCACTTTTACCTTTCCCTATGTTACTTGTAACCCAATTGCTTACCCAGAGGAGCCGTAACGAGACAGGAGGCAGAGTAAGAAAGGACAGAACTTTATTATCATCTTTACATAAAAATTAACAGATTAATTACATTTCATACTCTTTATCCCGATGGTGAGACCGTCTCAGCCGCCCATCAGAAGGCAACAGTGAAACATTACAGTAAACACTGCCCAGTGCATTGGTCAAATATTCCCTTCCTTGGCCATGTGGTCAAAAGCAGATCTGTATTGTTTCAGTTGGTCTTTTACATGCTCTTCTATTTGGTTTCTTTCTGAAGCAAAACTGAAAATCCTATGTTGTTTTTAGGGACGTTCCCCTGGCAACCCAAAAAGCAGATTTGTATTATAATTGTGTATTGTTTATCTTTCCCTTCAGCACGCCTCCCTCTTTCTTCTGGTAATGGCTGGTTGCTAAAGTCAGTGACCCTGGCAACCAGACAGGAAACTGTTGAAGAGTTCTAGACCCTCCACTAAACTTTAGAATATCATTGTCTATTATTCTAAGAGGTTAACTGGAGGTTGGTTTATTAACCGCTATACAAACAATGCTGTTTTTCTAAAGGCTGAGTGCTTAGGCCTTTGCTTTCTTCAGGTCGGTGCTGTACCTAGAGCAGCCACAGGCAGCGCCAAAGAGTCAATTGGAAGTGCCATTGCTCTGCTTACAGCTTTGGCCCCTTGTTAATAGACAGAATTTGACAGCAATTAGGAACACAATTTCATCACTTAGATGGGAGGTTATTTAAGGAAAGAGAATTGCTTTGTTTCCACATTGGGGTTCAGCAGGACTGATGGGCGGATCACAGTTTGGACTGTAGTGGTTTTAAATACTTGTGGAAGGATTCGTGCACCTGTGGAAAAATCAAAATAGATTATTAGGCCTCTCCGGCCACAAGTGCCGCCAGTGTAAATTAGTCTTTCAGATAAGGGCAATAAGGCTGCAATGGTTCGGGGGTCCAAGTTAATGGCAAGTCATGTGTCTATACATGTAACCCATTCTGCTCACCTGTGTTTTGTTCAGCGGAGATTTCTTTGCCCATTCGAACATATTCTCATAGACGTTGCCGTCATATCTGCCCAGAACTGAGCCCAGTTGTGTGTCGGAGTAGTCGAAGGCATCCACCAAAGCCACTGCATTGGGACGGATAACTGCCAGCAGATCCTTCACTCGCTGCTGTACTAGGTCAACCTGGAGAGTGGTCAGAAGTCCAGCCTACAAGGAACAGAAAAACACTGGTAGGAATGACCCCTATTGAGAAGAAGAATGTTTCAGCGGGGCCCACCGGTGCCGCCACCCCAGGGGCCCCCACCGTTTGCCCAAATCCCTTCTCCCATGCGCGCTCAGAGATGGAGCGCCGACAGGAATAGGGTCTGGGCTGTTCCAATCCGATCCTGTGGTTCAATTACTGTGCCAACTACATGGGGCCATGGGACATACCAAGGGTAATTCAGGCATCAAAATCTAACCAAGAAGGACTCAGTCTACTTAAAGACTTGCCCTAAGCAACAGTACTGGTCTGCAGAGGCCAATAAATGTAAAATACTTACCGTCATCCTTATTAACAAAAAATATTGACTTCCATTTCAAGTACAAACAGCCCCCCCAGCCCAATAAATAGTGACTGTCTATGGCACCTTACAGCAGCCCCTCTGGCATTTGTCTGAACCCACAGATTGCCAGTCTGGGCCTGGGTCCTGGCATTCCAAGTACCCAGAGGCCCAAACAGCCCCCCCAGCCCAATAAATAGTGACTGGCACCTTACAGCAGCCCCTCTGGCATTTGCCTGAACCCACAGATTGCCAGTCTGGGCCTGGGTCCTGGCATTCCCAGTACCCAGAGGCACAAACAGCCCCCCCAGCCCAATAAATAGTGACTGGCACCTTACAGCAGCCCCTCTGGCATTTGCCTGAACCCACAGATTGCCAGTCTGGGCCTGGGTCCTGGCATTCCAAGTACCCAGAGGCCCAAACAGCCCCCCCCCCAGCCCAATAAATAGTGACTGTCTGTGGCACCTTACAGCAGCCCCTCTGGCATTTGCCTGAACCCACAGATTGCCAGTCTGGGCCTGGGTCCTGGCATTCCAAGTACCCAGAGGCACAAACAGCCCCCCCAGCCCAATAAATAGTGACTGTCTGTGGCACCTTACAGCAGCCCCTCTGGCATTTGCCTGAACACACAGATTGCCAGTTTGGGCCTGGGCCCTGGCATTCCAAGTACCCAGAGGCCCAAACAGCCCCCCCAGCCCAATAAATAGTGACTGTCTGTGGCACCTTACAGCAGCCCCTCTGGCATTTGCCTGAACACACAGATTGCCAGTCTGGGCCTGGGCCCTGGCATTCCCAGTACCCAGAGGCCCAAACAGCCCCCCCAGCCCAATAAATAGTGACTATGGCACCTTACAGCAGCCCCTCTGGCATTTGCCTGAACACACAGATTGCCAGTTTGGGCCTGGGCCCTGGCATTCCAAGTACCCAGAGGCCCAAACAGCCCCCCCAGCCCAATAAATAGTGACTGTCTGTGGCACCTTACAGCAGCCCCTCTGGCATTTGCCTGAACACACAGATTGCCAGTTTGGGCCTGGGCCCTGGCATTCCAAGTACCCAGAGGCCCAAACAGCCCCCCCAGCCCAATAAATAGTGACTGTCTGTGGCACCTTACAGCAGCCCCTCTGGCATTTGCCTGAACACACAGATTGCCAGTCTGGGCCTGGGCCCTGGCATTCCCAGTACCCAGAGGCCCAAACAGCCCCCCCAGCCCAATAAATAGTGACTATGGCACCTTACAGCAGCCCCTCTGGCATTTGCCTGAACCCACAGATTGCCAGTCTGGGCCTGGGCCCTGGCATTCCAAGTACCCAGAGGCCCAAACAGCCCCCCCAGCCCAATAAATAGTGACTATGGCACCTTACAGCAGCCCCTCAAGCATTTGCCTGAACCCATAGATTGCCAGTCCAGGCTT
Source organism: Xenopus tropicalis (assembly GCF_000004195.4). Taxonomy (NCBI): domain Eukaryota; kingdom Metazoa; phylum Chordata; class Amphibia; order Anura; family Pipidae; genus Xenopus; species Xenopus tropicalis. Next base: position 44,914,086 of record NC_030686.2, read on the forward strand.
GGGGGTGGGTTTGCATATATGAAACAACACTGACCTGAAGGAAGTCTCCAGTGTTCTTGCTGATCCCATGCAGCGCGTAGAAGAGGCAGAGAGAGCTCAGAATACGATGGGCAGCGACATCGAGAACCTCAGACAATTTGTCTGCGAAGAGTTTCACGACCACATAGTGACAGTGCGCCTGGGACAGAGTGGAGAAGAAATAACTCAAGATAGAAAAGTGATTTAATTATAGGGGTCTCCTAAAGGAGCCCCAATGTAATATCCATCTCCAGGATTCCACCCAGCCCTACCTCTGATGCGCGTACTAGATCCACAGAGTTCTTGTTCCATGCATCTTCCTTGCGCTTGCCACGTTTGGAGTCAGTGTTGACATTCTTGGCAGCGGCCACCACTAGCCTGGAGTACAGACGGGAAGGGAACAGGGAAAGGAATCAGAGGGTGCGTCTGTAGAAATGGAATCCATCTATTATTATGGGAGGGGAGGGGCGTACCAAGCAGCTCGCTGTTTGTAGGCCTCGACCAGATTTTGAATGTCGTTGATGTCTTTGACCAAGGATCGGCCGGCCACGGGGTGGGGCTGTACACGGTGCTGGGAAACATCATTAAGGTACGACACCATCCCGTCAAGTCGTTTCCCAGAAAGAACCGCTTTGTAGCTTTTCACCAAAAATCTAGACAGAAAAAAAAAGAATGCTTCAAATGTAATAAAGAAATCTAGGGGCCCGAATACACAATACACACAATACTAGGCTGTGTTTAGAACAGGGAAATACTTGTTCTGGTATTGCTATATGATATCTTAATGTACAGACTATGGGCAAACTTAGGGGGCTGTTCCTGCTGAATTGTGCTTAGTACAGGGGAATCCCTATGTGCCATACTTTTATGGTATCTCTCTGTACAGGCTATAAGCAAACTTAGGGGGCTGTTCCTGCTGAATTGTGCTTAGTACAGGGGGATCCCTATGTGCCATAGTTTTATGGTATCTCTCTGTACAGGCTATGAGCAAACTTAGGGGGCTGTTCCTGCTGAATTGTGCTTAGTACAGGGGAATCCCTATGTGCCATAGTTTTATGATATCTTAATGTACAGGCTATGGGCAAACTTAGGGGGCTGTTCCTGCTGAATTGTGCTTAGTACAGGGGAATCCCTATGTGCCATAGTTTTATGGTATCTCTCTGTACAGGCTATAAGCAAACTTAGGGGGCTGTTCCTGCTGAATTGTGCTTAGTACAGGGGGATCCCTATGTGCCATAGTTTTATGGTATCTCTCTGTACAGGCTATGAGCAAACTTAGGGGGCTGTTCCTGCTGAATTGTGCTTAGTACAGGGGAATCCCTATGTGCCATAGTTTTATGATATCTTAATGTACAGGCTATGGGCAAACTTAGGGGGCTGTTCCTGCTGAATTGTGCTTAGTACAGGGGAATCCCTATGTGCCATAGTTTTATGGTATCTCTCTGTACAGGCTATGGGCAAACTTAGGGGGCTGTTCCTGCTGAATTGTGCTTAGTACAGGGGAATCCCTATGTGCCATAGTTTTATGGTATCTCTCTGTACAGGCTATAAGCAAACTTAGGGGGCTGTTCCTGCTGAATTGTGCTTAGTACAGGGGGATCCCTATGTGCCATAGTTTTATGGTATCTCTCTGTACAGGCTATGAGCAAACTTAGGGGGCTGTTCCTGCTGAATTGTGCTTAGTACAGGGGAATCCCTATGTGCCATAGTTTTATGATATCTTAATGTACAGGCTATGGGCAAACTTAGGGGGCTGTTCCTGCTGAATTGTGCTTAGTACAGGGGAATCCCTATGTGCCATAGTTTTATGGTATCTCTCTGTACAGGCTATGGGCAAACTTAGGGGGCTGTTCCTGCTGAATTGTGCTTAGTACAGGGGAATCCCTATGTGCCATAGTTTATGGTATCTCTCTGTACAGGCTATGAGCAAACTTAGGGGGCTGTTCCTGCTGAATTGTGCTTAGTACAGGGGAATCCCTATTTGCCATAGTTTTATGGGATCTCTCTGTACAGGCTATGAGCAAACTTAGGGGGCTGTTCCTGCTGAATTGTGCTTAGTACAGGGGAATCCCTATGTGCCATAGTTTTATGGTATCTCTCTGTACAGGCTATGAGCAAACTTAGGGGGCTGTTCCTGCTGAATTGTGCTTAGTACAGGGGAATCCCTATGTGCCATAGTTTTATGGTATCTCTCAATACAGGCTATGGGCAAACTTAGGGGGCTGTTCCTGCTGAATTGTGCTTAGTACAGGGAAATCCCCATGTGCCATAGTTTTATGGTATCTCTCTGTACAGGCTATGGGCAAACTTAGGGGGCTGTTCCTGCTGTATTGTGCTTAGAACGGGGGAATCCATATCCCTTGAACTTTCTTATTACCTGCTGTTTGCTGCTTACCACTGCCCTAATGTAATATTTTATTAAATGAACACAGTGGATTAGTACTGTGTTTCAAAAACATGCTGGGCAAACTGAATAGCTCGTAAACCAATAGAATCACAAATCTTTGTGGCCACTCATTCTTCCTCCTCACCTTGCAGTCTGCAGCATCATCACTGTGTTTTCCCCCTCATATGTGCAGGCGGGGGTAAAGGTCACATAGATATCGGGGATCCCACTGCAACGGGAGTATCCATGCCCCCCACATGCCATCCGGCACTCCTCGATACCCGTGTTGGCTGCCCACGTGGTGAAGGCTTTTAAGCCCGCAGAAAGGGCGTGCAGCTGTTAGTGGGTGGAACAGGGGCCAACAGAAGGAGAACATACAGAGAAAGAAGAAATGCAATCAGGCAGGTCATGGGGTATAGTATCACATCATAAGTGAGCCCCCCTCACTTATGGTTATAGCAAGTATAATGTAACAGTAATCTTTTCTATATAACAATAATAATAAAAAGATAAAATGAACAGTAAAATAAAATATTCAGCTATTTGTTCAGTGGCTCTTCAGCTTGGCACAATAGGTTTTAGCTAGTTTCCAGGGTGACTGACGCTAGCAACTGGGCAGAAGCAGCACTAGCCTGAACATTGTTCTGCTTTATGGTAGTTAGGGTCAGGGACCCTAGTAACCTGGTCTGCCTGGTCTTACTAGGCTGATAAGGGCAGAACACAAAAGGCAATTCATTCAAAATGTTAGAAAAAAAACTAAATAAAGATCAAAATCAATGGGAAACATAAACATATGTAAACTTCCCTGTTTTCATTAGCATCTTCTATATATATATATATATATATATATATATATATATAGTATACAGGGAGGAGCACACCCTATACAAGTCCAAATGCCCTTGGTGCAGGTCAAAAAACAAAAATATAGTAGAAAGAGTGCCGCACACACAGGGACTTGATACAAAAGAAAAAGTGGTTTTATTGAAAAAAAAAAAAAAAAAAAAAAAAATATATATATATATATATAATATATATATAGAGCAACACATGGCTTCCCAAACACCAACCCCAATTCCTGCATTCTGAACCAACCCCCAGCTTCTGAATGGGACAAACAGAACCTGTATGCAGAACAACCCATACTAGCCAACCAAAAGGGTGCCTTCATTATTAGATCTGCCCCATTCCGACAAAAATCCCACCCGTGTTAGTAAAGCAGCCCCAACATCTCACCTCGGGCAGTTCGTTCAGGTTACCCGCTTGGATTTCAGCGCTGATTCTGTGGTACGTGTGGCTCATATAGGATCCCACAAACTGGAAGGCGTATGCTGTAGCCAGCAGCGGGAATAACTTGTACTGCTGAGTCTGAAAGTCTAGGATTTGGGGCTCCGGCTCCCTGCAGAAGGCAAAGGCAAGGCCTTATGGGTAAGGGGGGAATAAAATAGGGTGGGTGAAGGAGTGGGGAGGA